>NC_091458.1:142005000-142305000 GCF_027789765.1 Dendropsophus ebraccatus
ATTTTGTTGGCTCTTCCCTGCATACTTGTGTCCTTGTTTCTTCTTTCATTCATCATCCTTTGTAACTTTGTCTGTTTAAACTTTATGCAAACTAGACTTATTATATATTTGAATGAGTTAATATGTACAGAACTGTCGGCATAAGGCAAATACCACTCCTTCCTTTTCTATGTACTAGTCTAGACTTATAGCCATACCAGACAGCTTATAGTCCTCTGTGTAGGGATGTGCGCACAGATGCTGCCACCTGGTGGTGAAACTGGAGAAGTGCTTGTATTTATTTAGTAATTAGATCTCTGCATTCCAATCAGCTGTAGTCATGGAGCAGAAGAACAGCGGTGACCTTGTGCGGAAACACGTTCTCCTTGTCCACGGCCAAATTCTACACAGGCCTCATCATTTATTGTTGTAAATGCCTTTCCCAAAGCTTTCACTCAGGGTTAAACATCAGTATTAATCTTTGTACAATAAATATAAGTATTAGCGGTAATACCATGGTAGTAGTACCAGTAATAGAAGCAGAGGTACCATTGCAATAGTAGTAGTATTAGCTATTTAGCAGTAGGGATATAGCAACAGTAGTGGTTTTTGAGATAATAATATGGAACTATTATTGGCATTAGCAATAATCACATGTTGATATTAGTTGTTAGGATCGGTAAGGTCAGGGTTTCACTCTGATGTATATACTCAGTTTATATTAGCAGTGATGACCTGAGAATAATAGTGTTAGCAATAGTGACCTAGGAGTAACAGTAGCATGAGAAGTAGTAAAATGACAAAATAATCTAAGTATCAGCAATAGTCACATAGGAATACTTCTTTTTTTAATGTTGAAGTGGTGGTGGTGGTAGTAGTAGTGGTAGCATAATAACACGTGGATAGTAGCTGTAATGATAGTAGTGACATGAGAATACAGGTATGCAAAGCAGTTGTCCTTCATAAGGAAAAGAGACAGCTTGCTAGTGCCCTATTATAGATTGCTCAGTCCTAAGGCTCAGACTTATAGAGCCTTAAAGCGACTCTGTACCCACAATCTGACCCCCCCCCCCCCCCAACCAGCGTGTACCTTCAGATAGCTGCTTTTAATCGAAGATCTGTCTTCGGGTCCGTTCGGCAGGTGATACAGTTATTGTCCTAAAAAACAACGTTTAAACTGGCAGCCCTGTGCCCAACGGCCGTGGCCTAGATTGTGTATGCATTAGGCTTGCACAATCTCTCTGTCCCTCCTCCCCACCCTCCTCATCATTAGGAATGCTCCAGGCAGATTGCCTACTATTCCTCAGCTGTGTGAATACTGAACAGGGGTGGATTGTTAAGGCACCTATGCAATGTTCAGACAGGAGAAAATGTTCCAGTGGCTTTCCTAATGATGAAGAGGGTGGGGAGGAGGGACAGAGGGGTGATGCAAAGTTAGGGCACAGATACTCCCGTTTGGCATGGGGCTGCAAGTTTAAAAGTTGTTTTTTAGGACAATAACTGCATCACAGCAACGGACCCCAGGACAGATCTTTGATTAAAAGCAGCTATCCAAAGGTACAAGTGGTTTTGGGGGTCAGATTGTGGGTACAGAGTCGCTTTAGAACATAAAGGAGTCTGTGGGATTAGTACTGAGCGGATCTGTCAAAATGTTCAGGTTCGGCAATTTTATCTGAACCTGAACGCTCCGCATTTGATTTCCAGTGGCTGCAGAAGTTGGATGCCATCCTAGGGCTGCCAGGAAAACACGGGGAGAGCCTTAGGCCATAGTCTGTATCCACCAGGATTCCCTAGGGTGGCATCCAACTTCTGCAGCCGCCAGGGTTCAAATGCTGAGTGTTCGGGTTCAGAAAAGGTTGCTGAACTTGAACATTTTGACGGATTCTCTCAACATTATCCAGGATCAGAAAAACATAGGTAGTTCTATGTTAGCAAAGATTTCAGAAGAGAAGAATTTAGGGGCAGTGATTTCTGACACCTCACAATGAGTTACCAGAGCAGCTAGTTGATCGGGAAAGCTAATGGCAGACTGGGTTTTATATATAATTATATGCTGGGCTGTAGGGCTGGGCAATTAATCAAATTAATTTGATTCGTTCGCCCAGAGTGTTTGAATCAATTTGATTTTTTGTGAAAATCGTAAATTCAATTTTCACAAAAGATCATTGCGGGCGGGCTGGACGGACGGTGCAGTACGCGGGCAGGCGGGTGGACAGTCCGGAGAGGGGCAGTATGGGGCTGGTGACCGCTGCTGTGAGGTGCAGGGTGGGCTGGCAGTCCAGAGAGGGGCGGATCGGGCCGGTAGTCTGGAGAGGGGCAGTATGGGGCTGGCGAGCGCTGTAGTGAGGCGAGGGGCGGGCAGTCCGGAGTGATGCAGCACGGGCGGCCTCCAGCACAGCGTCCCGCTCCCCTGTCAGCCATAGTTAGAGCTCCACGGTTTCTGGAGGAGACAGCAGGGACTACAGGGTGATAGTGTCGCTGCGGGTCCTGGAGCTGTACATCAGGGTCAGATCCCGCTGTACAGCTCCAGGAATCACACTATGCGGCAGTCCCTGCTGTCTCCTCCAGAGACCGGGGAGCTCTAACTGTGGCTGACAGGGGAGCTGGACGCTGTGTGCCGGGGTGAGAGAAGGAGGGCTATGTGCACTCCTGCTCCAGTCACCCCCAGCCCCCCCTCAGTCACCTCCAGCCCCTCCTCGGTCCCCTTCCAGTCAACCCCAGCTGCACCAGTCCCCCCCAGTCATCTTTAGCTTCCCCAGTCCCCCAGTCATCTCCAGTCCACCCTCTGTCACCCCCAGCTCTCCATCATTTCCAGTACCCCACAGTCATTCCCAGCTGCCTCAGTCCCCCTCAGTCATCTCCAGTCCCCGTCAGTCATCTCCAGTCCCCGTCAGTCATCTCCAGTCCCCGTCAGTCATCTCCAGTCCCGTCAGTCATCTCCAGTCCCCTTCAGTCATCTCCAGTCCCCTTCAGTCATCTCCAGTCCCCTTCAGTCATCTCCAGTCCCCGTCAGTCACCCCCAGCTGCCCCAGTCCCTGTCAGTCATCCCCAGCTGCCCCAGTCCCCGTCAGTCATCCCCAGCTGCCCCAGTCCCTGTCAGTCCCCCTCAGTCACAGGGGAGCACTGTTACACTGGGAAGCAATACAGTTGTTGTCTCAAACATCATTAAAATAGTATCTGACACTGTGAGAAAATTTTTTATTATTTAGCAAAATAAAAAAATCGAGATTTAAATTTTATTTTTTGGCCATATCGCCAGGCCTTCTGGGCTGTTTATGTATGTATGTATGTATATGTACGTGTGTGTGTATCACACACTGGGCTGTATATATACGTGTGTGTTTATATCTATCTATTGGTATGCCGAGCTGTAATATATAATGGTATGCTGGGCTGTGTATACAGTACATATGTGTATAATGATATATACACATACCATATATAAATAATGGTATGCTGGGCTGTATACTGTATATAATGGTATGCCGGGCTATATGTCTGTGTGTGTATACAATATATATCATCCCCATCCTTTTCATCATCTCAACCCAAGCACACTGGAGTCCAATTGTGCAGCAAATGATTACCGGTGGCTGAAGAAGTTGGATTTCTCCCTATGGAGCCCTGGAAAATATTGATACAGCCTTTTTCCTTAGGACCAGGACTCCCCTAGGTGGCATCCAACTTCTTTGCCGCACGATCAGACTCCAGTGGGCTTGCCTTGCACTCATCCCTAGTGACTCCATGTCTTACTGACACTGAAGATGATTGGTTGCCATGTATGGCATTTTATTTTTGTTGGAGAATAATATAAAATATATTAATATATATATTTTTTTATATAAGGAATGATGTGTTGCCGGCCACAGGTTCTCAGGTACCAAAACTTTGCAGGAACTGGAATCCCCCCTTACTGGGAAACTTGCCTGATGACTTTCTTCGCATATTACCCCAGCAGATGGACAGTGTTCAGGTGAGATCAATTATTATTAGTGGAATGGCATTAAACATCAATGTGGGATTAGAAAAAGCACAGCTACAGCACCACCTCTGTTCTTAGGTTGTGTGTGGTATTGCAATTTCGCTCCATTCACTTCTGAATCTGAGCTAAAAGTCTCACCCAAACTAGGGACAGGGATTTTGGTAAAGAGTAGCCATGTTTTTCTAAGCCTGAAACAGGAGCCTTAGTTCCGTGCACTTAGTCAATATAGGGGCCATCCAGGTAGGTAGGGACAGTGGTTGGGGAGAACAGGGCTGCAATGTAAAAGGGCTGCAATGTAAAAGATGAAGCATCAGAAGACTTCACAGGTTACATAGAAACAAAGAAGATTGTCGGCAGAGGGAGCCGGGGGTCTTCTTTAGGTAAACTTGATTGCCACCCATTTTACTTAATGTGATGCTGTTGGGTCTAGACATCCTGTCCCTTCAGTGGAACATGTCACGGGCCTATGCCTTTCCCCCCTTCCTCTAATCCCATTAGTACTGAGAAAGATTTGCATAACTTTGACAAAGATGACACTTACAGCACCCCACCGGCCTAAAAGAAATTGGTGTCCATAGACAATTCCTGACCTCTACCAGAACGGACACATCTCTTAGTCCAGGGCCTGATAGTGTGATGGGGGTAGGTTGACTAGGACACCGCTGACAGGGAAATCTTATGTAAGATAGTAATTTCCACCCTGTTTACTAGAAGTACAGGCACAAATCTTAGGAGTAGTGGCCAGGAGATCCCTGACCTAGGCATCCAGATATACCTCCTATTTTGGACTTCTTGAGGAATTAAGCTTTAAAGGGGTTATCCAGCGCTACAAAAACATGGCCACTTTTCCCCCTACTGTTGTCTCCAGTGCAGGTGTGGTTTGCAATTAAGCTCCATTTACTTCAATGGAACGGAGTTTCAAAACCCCACCCAATCTGGAGACAACAGTAGGGGGAAAGTGGCCATGTTTTTGTAACGCTGGATAACCCCTTTAACACCATTAAAGTGCACCTTAGACTTTATTTGACTGTCCCCGGTGCAATACTTCTGCTTATTTACAAATATCGGTGAGTGCCGCTTCTTTCTATTCTTTGCTTTGAGTTAAATATTAACATGACTTTTTTTCCTTAGCAGAGCTGCCAAGGTGGATCGTCTACAAAACGGCAAGAAGACTCTAAGAAAGAGCATGGCAGCATGGACCAGGAGCGGAAGCTGAAGCAGTATCTGCAAGATGAGAGGATTGCGCTTTTCTTACAAAATGAAGAGTTCATGAGAGAACTTCAGAGAAATAGGGAATTTCTCCTTGCACTTGAAAGAGGTAAAAGAAAGAAAAAAAGTTATAAGATCAAAGAACAGTCAGTTAGGCATGGAGAAATCACAAAAAAAAAAAAAACACTCCCTACGGAACCAAGTTTAATTAGAGCAGCTGTAATTACATGTCTGTCTGTAAGGAAATACATAGAAGCCATCTCTGGGCTAAAGACTGAGCATGCAGCAAAGTAGTCTGATCACTTTCATTAATTCTGTGTGCGCCAAAGTGTTACGAATCAATCTCGTTCCATCTTATGCAAATGGTTCTTTAATATTAAAGCGGTAATATTAAAGTGTGGTTAAAAAAAATCATATATTGCTGAGTACATACAGAAAAGAAGAAAAAAATAATACTCACCTACCCCCAGTCCCACAGGTCTCGCTACAGCTTTTTTTCAGCTCTGTCCGATCTTCACCCTCCTATCATCTCTTCTATGCATGGAGCAGCACCGTCCCACTCTGCCATCTTAGCCGGTGATTGGTTGATCTGTGCTCTTGTCAAAAGCAGGCAGAGCCAAAATGAAAGCTACAGTGGGACTTGTGGAGGAACCGGGGGAAGGTAAGTACAGCACTTTTCTGCTCAGCTCTTGCAATTTTTTTCAACCACACTGGAATACCCCTTTAACTCGTTAAGTTTTTTAAAGACTGTATGCGATTTGTTTACACAAAAAATGGATTAGTAACAATTACCAATACAGCAAACCTATTATCTGGAGATTTTACACTGTACTTTTCCTGTATGGGAAATCAGTACTTCAGTAATACATACCAATGTGGTTAATGTAATTGGCACCGCTGATTGTTTATTATAAAAAAAAAATAAAAAATAAAAAAAAAAATAGGAAAGTCTCCAGTCTTCCAGTATTTATTAGCTGCTGTATGCCCTGCAGAAAGTGGTGTATTCTTTCAAGTCTGACACAGTACTCTCTCCTGCCACCCATGTCCATGTCAGGAACTGCCCAGAAGGGAGGGGGTTTTCTGTGGAAATTTGCTGCTGCTCTGGACAGTTCCTGACAGAGTTGTCAGCAGAGAGCACAGTGTCAGACTGGAGAGAATACACCACTTCCTGCAAGACATACTGCAGCTGATAAGTACTGTAAAACTGGAGATTTTAAAATAGAATTAAATTACAAATCTATACAACTTTCTGACACCAGTTGATTTGAAAGAAAAGTGTCCCCTTGAAGAAAAGCTGAGCTGAGTTGAGCTGTCATTTCTAAAAGGAAACAAAGACATAATAAACAGTTTATGACATGGACAGGATCAGAGGCGGCCTCCAAATATTTTGGTAGCAGTCTGTGAGTTACTTGCACCTGCCTTCTGGTATATTCTCCCATTGCGGGTCTCTCAGGCTCCTAAATGTTTGCAGGGTTCATTTCCCTAATAGAATAATTGAACTCTCTCCAAAGATGTTCAGTGGGATCGAGATCACAGAAGCAGGAAAGAATGGTGCGGCAATACAAGCCAGTACAAGCATAGAAGAAACAGTGTACAGTGGTGCCTTGGAGTACGAGAATAATTTGTTCCGGGACTGTGCTTGTAATCCAAATCCACTCTTAAACTAAAACTAAAGCAAATTTTCCCATTAGAAATCATTGAAATGCAGACAATTGGTTCCACTACCCCCAAATAATGATTTTATATTCTGAATAACATGTAAAACAAATGAAACAAACAATGAGAAACAGCTGAATATGTGATATTATAAGTTACTGTACAGTATAGCAATCGGCATGTGGTGTATAATGTATAGTAACTGCATAAACCTGAAAAACAGCAGCAGTTTGTAGATACAGGATGGAACTGCAGATCCCCATAATGCAGTAGCATAGTACAACAGGCTAGAATAGAGAAGCAGGGCTGCTGTCAGAGGAATGTGTGGTCACATGACAGCAATTAGGAAGGGAGGTGTGTTCAGAATGGACCAATCAGGACTGACAGAGACTGCAGAGAGCATGTGGGAATGGGCAGGACATATGTGAGCACTATATAGCAGCACTATCTGTCTGGGGAGAGAAGGGTTACAGCTATGGAGAGATTACCTCCACAGTCCTGTCCCCTGATGCAAGCCCCAGCCTGACGTGGATCTGCTATGATTTGGAAGGTGAAGGAGACTTCCTGGGTCAGAGTACAGGGCTGGAGACCCCGCTATGCAGACCATGCCCCTCCCCCACTCCCATCCAGTACAGGGAGCTCTTAAACCAAAGCAATGCTCTTAAATCAAGTCACAATTTTGAAAAACTGTGAACTCTTCTTCCAAAAGGCTCTCAATCCAGGTTACTCTTAAACCAAGGTACCACTGTATTAGATTACAAGCATGCCTCCAGAACGCCGACACATTTCAAGCATTAAAATCATCTTTATTGTAGCCTGGTTTTATGGACACAAGGCCGGTATTTATAAGAGTATTGAGAACCAGTCACCTGCTGTCACTACTTAACGTTATTGCATACCAATCTTATAAGTGGTATTCTCATCTTGTAAGCATGGCTTCCCGGCCTACCGACCTCTTTACTATTGCCAGAGTTGGTCAGGAGCCAAAAACGCCAAAATATTATTAAAGCGACTCTGTACCCACAATCTGCCCCCCCCCCCCCCCCCCAAACCACTTGTACCTTCGGATAGCTGCTTTTAGATCCAAGATCCAAGATCTGTCCTGCGGTCCGTTTGGCCAGTGATGAAGTTATTGTCCTAAAAAACAACTTTTAAACTGGCAGCCCTGTGCCCAACGGCCGTGCCCTAGATTGTGTATGCATTAGGCTAGGACAATAACTGCATCACCTGCCAAACGGACCACAGGACAGATCTTGGATTAAAAGCAGCTATCCGAAGGTACAAGTGGTTTGGGGGGGGGGGGGGGGGTCAGATTGTGGGTACAGAGTCGCTTTAAAGTTCTGCAAACATCGCAGTTATGTAGCTTCATGATTTAGTTAAACGGCAAAGCTGGCAGGCCTCTTCCCTTTGCACAAATTTAACTAAAGGGGTTATCCAGCGCTACAAAAACATGGCCACTTTCTTCCAGAGACAGCCCCACTCTTGTCTCCACTTTGGGTGCAGGGTTTGTTACTCAATTCCATTGACGTGAATGGAGCATACACCTGAACTGGAGACAAGAGCGGTGCGGTCTCTGGAAAAAAGCGGCCATGTTTTTGTAGCGCTGGATAACTCCTTTAATGTTAATAAGAGTTATGCAGATTGCACCTCTCCCATGCTTTAGCTGTTTTTTATTTAATTTTTTTTTTGCATATTGCATAATAGTAAGCTGGAATCGGAAATGTATAAAATAGCAACATGTCGTGATAGTTATGGAAGGAAACGAATGTTCATGCGGCCATCCGTGCCCATTGATTGGATTGTGTAAGAAAAGCTATAAGGGCCCTTTTACATGCCGAGATGCAAAGCCACAAATGAACCACAAGGCTCAAGCACTCATGTGGCCGCACAAAGGAACCCTGCATGGTTTATTGAAGGATGATTGCTTCTCCGTTCTCAGGGTCTGTGGGGGTCACAGGGGTCGGACCCCAGCAGTCAGCTTGTTATCAGACCCAGGGTATGTCATAGAAAATGGTTCATCTCACCGGCCTGAATTGTTGACATCTGAAAGGATTGGTTCATCAAGTTATGTTGCTTGCGCCAAATTCTGGTCACAAGAATTGTAAAAGGACAATTTGTTAAGGGCGCCATAAATCCATAGTGGTGGCATACAAATAATGACCATATGACTGGCATCAAATTCTAGCCATCCCGCCGGCATGGGGACACAGATATCTGGATTTATCTCACCAGACAATGCTTTTCCCTCCTCATACTTCGTTGAGGGGACCTCGCTTTAGAATGACACTTATTGTTGGAATTTTGGTTGGTCATCTTAAAGGGAACCAATCACCTGACAATTTGCTATAACCCTATCAATCTGTGCTAATACAGCCCCTAGCAGACTTCCCATACATGTACCTTTGCTTTATCCATATTCACACACACATTGTGTGTGTGTGTGTATGTATATATATATATATATATATATATATATATAGATATATTTATTTATTTATACCCACCCACATACTCCCAGATACCTAGATGTTTATACTTTTATGTAGATATTTGTGTATATTTGAAGGTGTGTAGATAAGCTGAAAAGACCATTGTTCTACTCAGTGCTTAAAAAAAAAAAAAAAAAAAAAAAACTTTTCTGTTTTTGCTTTTTTTTCCAGATCGTTTGAAATACGAGTCAAAGAAATCCAAGTCTAGCAGCATGCCTGCGAATAATGATTTCAGTTTTTGCCCTTCAATATCAAGTAAGGACACATGGCACTAGGGAAAAAATCAATAGCGTTTCTGCTTGCATTGGTACCTTGTGGATTATATATATTGTAACCATCAGAAGGCATTAGTCGGCTCATCCAGAGCGTAGCTGAAATGAGAGAATGGCTTCTGTGCTAAGTAGATGGGTATTTCTTAGTTGTGGAATTCACGTCATGTGCTTTTTCTATAGAATTACCAAATATTAGGTGACAGGTTATCAATGATCCCTAATACATTGAGCTTAGTATCAAATATCGCCATTTAGATTCTGGTATTATTGATTGATACTTATATTTTAACCACTGTAGATGTTAAATAAATATTTTAGTTTTGTATATTCCACCTGATATAGTGATAAGTCTATATTGAGCAGAGTGTATAGTGTCATAGGTTTCTATCTCTCTTATGATGGATACGTTTCACAGCATCTTCACTAAATTTACGCTAAATGGGTAGGTCAGCAAATCAACTGGTGCCAGAAAGTGCCAGAGATTTGTACCTTACATTAAAAAAAATCGTGTCTTCCAGTACTTCTCAGCTGCTGTATGTCCTGCAGGAAGTGGTGTATTATTTCCAGTCTGGAGAGCAGAAAAGGGTTTTCTAGTTTGCTGATGCTCTGGACAGTTCCTGAAATGGACAGAGGTGGCAGCAGAGAGCACTGTGTCAGACTGGAAAGAATATACCACTTCCTGCTGGACATACAGCAGCTGATAAGTACTGAAAGATTTGAGATTTTTTAACAGAAGTAAATTACAAATCTCTGGCACTTTCTGGCACCAGTTGAGTTGGAAACATTTTTGGGGGTGATTTTAACTTTAAATGTATGTACAATGCTTGAGAATATGAAGGCAATAATAGCTTATCCCAAGCATTTTCTGGAAAAGTCCTATAAGGAGGTTAAAAAGCTCCTATGATTATAACTTAGCAGGTACCTAGCTTTGAGCGTCTTATGTCTTGTTATTTAGATTCCAATTTAGTCTTCGTCAACTAAATGTTCACACCGAACCATCTGTTCCACTATAGTAACAGCGTCTCATTTGTTTTGTATCCTTTTATTTCCCAGCAGATGAATCCCATTCTGTTCCTGGTGGCTGCGACTCTAGTAGTGCTATATCTGAAGATGCCTTATTTAGGGATAAATTAAAACACATGGGTAAATGTAAGTATATATCAGGACACTTATCATGAGTCCTTTGTTTCTTATTGGGCAGTAGTTATAATGTTATACTGTTAGGCCGGGTTCACACTGCGTTTTCATCCGTTTTATAAAAAAAAAACGGATGAAAAGGGATGAAAAAAACCGATGCATTTGTGTGCATCTGTTTTGATCCGTTTTTCCATTGACTTCAATTATAAAAAACGGGGTTGTGGTCTGTCTTTTAATCTGTTTTGTTTTTTTTTTATAATGAAAGTCCGTGGAAAAACAGATCAAAACGGATGCACACAAATAGATACAATGTTCTTAAAGGGGTTTTTGGCAATATAAAAAAAATAATATATGCTGGTGCTGTAGAATAATAGAAATAAAGCCATATTCACCTACTTCTGGCCCCCATGCAGGTCCCACTGCACTGTCCGGTCCTTTACTGCCTCTGAGAAGAGAGCTCGGAGCAGGAGCTACTTGCTCAGCCAATCACTGGCCAAAACAGGATACTGCAGCAGTCGGTGATTGGCTGAACACATGGCTTCTGGACCAACCTAACGACAGGAGCAGAAGAAGCCATATCGAGACTGCAGCTGGACCTGCAGAGACTGGGGACGTAGGCTTTTAAAATCCTCATTTAGTAGATGTGCATTAGAAATCGTTGTACAGGTCAACAAAATACAGAAAGTGATTGGCTGTGGGTATCAAAAATCCTTGGTCATAGCAATAGCTTTCCTAGTGTTCTGATTTTGTGATGACGGAAAAGGACTCTGGGGATTCCGAAGGATTGAAGAGTGGAAGGATCTTTACAAGACTAATTGAATCAATATCCGAATCATTAGACTCTACTCGTCTTTCTGTTTCTTTACAGTAAATATCCAGTTACTCGCCCATGCAGGAAAGAGAATCACTGCAAGGCACATTCCCTGTTCTTGTTTTTGGTCTTAATCATGGGGATCCACACCACCTGCCATAGGAATCCACACTATCCATCATAAGGATCCACACTATCCATCATAAGGATCCATACCACCCGTCATAGGGCTCCATACCATCCGTCGTAGGGATCCATTCCACCTTTCATAGGGATCCACACTATCCGCCGTAGGAATCCACACTATCCATCGTAGGGATCTACACTATCTGTCATAAGGATCATGAGGATCCATACCATGCGTCGTAGGGATCCATGCCACCCGTCATAGGGAACCACACCATGCATCGTAGGGATCCACACTATCTGTCCTAAAGATCCACATCATCCACCATAGGGATCAACACTATCCGTCGTAAGGATCCATACCACCTGCCATAGGGATCCACACTATCTGTAGTAGGGATCCACACCATCCATCGTAGGGGTCCAAGGCACCTGTATATTAGCCTCTTTCTTTGCTTAAATGTCATTATAAGAATATTTACCTGGGAGGTCGGTCATTTCTTCATTAATTTTTCTGAGCATGAACCCCGGTAGCTGCACTTCACAGCCATTTATGAGGCAACAAGACTTGTATATCTGCATTATCCATTGAGCCCATCACATTTCTTACCAGCATAGTTCTAGGTGTGTCAGTAATATCGAATGCCTTGTATACTTGGAATTTACAATTCTACACAAATATAACAAGGCTATAATATATGAAGGTTTGCACATTGGTGCATTAGTGCAGGTGGCAGGAGCTGGTGTGGTTCATCCATTGCAAATGCAATGACTGCTTCATTGTTCAGAGTGGTGAAGGGCTCCACATCATAGATTGATGGTGTACACTAAGCTTACACCATCAATTCATCTCTTCTAAAAATCCATTTAATGTTGTCTTTACCTCCATCTCCCAAATGTGAACAAAGGCTGGGTTCACACTGAGGAATTCTCGAGGAAATGAAGAAGAAAGTTTTCTGCTTGAAATTCCTTGCCTATTCAGCTCTGGCAGAATAGGAGCTGAATTTGAGCAGAATGCACACAAAATTCAAGCTGAATTTAAGCCCCCATTGACTTTTATAGGATTGCCCTAGCAGAATCCACCCAAAGAATCGACATGTTACTTCTTTGGGCAGTAAGCAGTAAAATTCTGCTCGGAAATTCTGCAGTGTGAACAACAGAGCAGAAATCCCATTGTACACAATGGGACATTGCTCTGTACATATTTTAGGGTGGAAACCCTCACTAACGACCATGATGACCCATATCGCCTTTGAATTTAACAGCCATAGGATGACTTATAATCACATGACCTATGAAAAGAAAAACACGCTGGAGCTGGTATGACATGGATGGCTAGAACGGTTGGAATCGGGCTTCTAGAGTAATAAAGCCCTTCATCGATGAGAAGCAAAGAGCCGGGATGAAGTTGGCAAAAAGACCATAAGGATTGGACTGTAGTTGGGGGGCTGCCAGTTAGGATGGATTGTCCAAGTAGCTTGGGACAATAGTTGGGGTGAGAGCAAAGCTACACTGCTCCCTAAAGGACATTACAGGCAGTTTAAAGGGAACCTAGTAGTACAATTGTGCCGATATGGTTCCCTGCTGCACACTATAGATTTACCATGCAGCTCCCCGAGGCTGCCAGCAGTAGCTGTGGTGGTAGTTATTAGATGGGGGGGGGGGGGAGTTTTAATCAGGCGCGCAAGACAAGGAGGGGCTGCAACTAGTCAACTGGGCGGAGCGCCACCTGTGACTAGTCTCGGCTCTTATCACCGCACTGCGCACTGACAGGCAGAGAGCCATGACGAATCACAGGGGGCTCCCCCATACCCCCCTTCCCGCCGCCTCTTCCTTCGGCCTTGCACACCTGATTAAAACTACTTTTTCCCCCATTTAAAGTTACCACCGCGGTGGCTGGTGGCCTAGGAGCTGCACTGTAGATGTATACTGTGCAGCTGGGAACCATATTGGTCATCTTTAGAGATGGAGACAGCTAAACTGTAATATGACAGATGCCAGACCTGCCAGGGCTCTAACTGGCACCCAAGCAATGTGATCATGGAGTCCTGATAGGTTGCCATGGCAGATCTTACCAGCTGTAGCCGAAAATCACTAATTTGAAGGGAACCAGTCATCAGGATTTTGCATATATAACCATCCGTAACAGATTATGCACCATAGTGATACAAATCCTACCATGTCGTCCAGCTCTCACACATTGTCCCTCTTTATTGTTTCTCCAGGTCTTTACACAATTAGCGTTCTTCTTGCTGTTAAGTTTATTGGATCTAATGATGAACCAGCAGATGGCGGTCATGTTTAACTTTCTTCTGTCCAAATTACTTTCACTAAATTGAATGAAAAAGATGCAGCCGCTCATATTGGCCAGAGCCTGAGTGGATTCATAGATTTATAAACGCTTAAATGTATTAGTTTTTTTTTTTTTTATTATTGTTTGTGTCTTTATTCCATTGAGCAGAATAGAAGAATTTAGATTGCTGTGTGCTATACATACAGGAGGATAGATTGCTCTGTGTGCTATACATACAGGAGGATAGATTGCTCTGTGTGCTATACATACAGGAGGATAGATTGCTCTGTGTGCTATACATGCAGGAGGATAGATTGCTCTGTGTGCTATACATGCAGGAGGATAGATTGCTCTGTGTGCTATACATACAGGAGGATAGATTGCTCTGTGTGTGCTATACATACAGGAGGATAGATTGCTCTGTGTGCTATACATACAGGAGGATAGATTGCTCTGTGTGCTATACATACAGGAGGATAGATTGCTCTGTGTGTGCTATACATGCAGGAGGATAGATTGCTCTGTGTGCTATACATACAGGAGGATAGATTGCTCTGTGTGCTATACCTGCAGGAGGATAGATTGCTCTGTGTGCTATACATACAGGAGGATAGATTGCTGTGTGCTATACATACAGGAGGATAGATTGCTCTGTGTGTGCTATACATACAGGAGGATAGATTGCTCTGTGTGCTATACATGCAGGAGGATAGATTGCTCTGTGTGCTATACATGCAGGAGGATAGATTGCTCTGTGTGCTATACCTGCAGGAGGATAGATTGCTCTGTGTGCTATACATGCAGGAGGATAGATTGCTCTGTGTGCTATACATACAGGAGGATAGATTGCTCTGTGTGCTATACATGCAGGAGGATAGATTGCTCTGTGTGCTATACATGCAGGAGGATAGATTGCTCTGTGTGCTATACATACAGGAGGATAGATTGCTCTGTGTGTGCTATACATGCAGGAGGATAGATTGCTCTGTGTGCTATACATGCAGGAGGATAGATTGCTCTGTGTGCTATACATGCAGGAGGATAGATTGCTCTGTGTGCTATACATGCTATACATTTCAGGTGATGTCCGTCTTCCCACAACATGTATACTTTAAATTGCTCATAAAAAAGTCATAAAGATCAATATTGGTCTTACTGTAAAATGTGTATGTGGCGTCCTGCCTAATAATGAGATCAGCATTCTGATCCAGAGAGACTAAGACGCCCGATTTGCTCAGGTTTTATATTCTAGTATACCGTATATTAAGGTTTTAGGCTGGGTTCACATTGCGTTTTTGCAGTCTGTTTTTAAACGGTCAATCACGTTTTTGTGTGCGCTAAAAAATAAAAAGTTTCCCTTTTGATGCTTTTTCTTTATAGAAGTCAATAAAAAAATCCGAATTGATAGCACACAATTTCATGCCCCCCCTCCATAAAATGTATACATTTAAAGGACTGCCAAAATGCAGCGTGATGCCAGCCTTAGTGAAGAGAAATGGACGAATAACTTATTCTGACTTTGAAGATAAAAGTGACAAACTGTACACCAATCCTGCGTAGGAGGTGGGGGGGGGGGGGGTTGATTTATAGCATAAACCTCTACATGGCAGTGACAGATTCATTAAAAGGTGCTTGCCTCTTAAGGGTGCGTTCACACCTACAGGATCTGCAGCTGATTTTCTGCAGCAGATTTCAGTTAAATAACTGAACACAGCATCAGATTTGATGCTGTGTTGTTATTTAACTGAAATCTGCTGCAGAAAATCAGCTGCAGATCCTGTAGGTGTGAACGCACCATAAAGGGGTTATCCAGGGGTTATTAGAAAAACATGGCCGCTTCCTTCCATAGACAGCACCACTCTTGTCTCCAGTTCAGGTGCAGTTTAAGCTCCATTCACTTTAAAAGAGTTGTAAAACCTGTACCCAAACTGGAGTCAAGAGCGGTGGTGTCTCTGGAAAGAAGCGGCCATGTTTTTCTAACACTGGATAACCCCTTTAATGATTATGATGATGCACTGCATTTACATTTATCATATGATTCGCTTTGTTCATTACTTCCTAACCATTAGGCAAATGCCAGCCCAGTGTCCGACTAGTTTGGATATATTCTGTAGACCAGCTTCATACCTGTTCCCGATTTAGTAATAAATATTATGGGAGGCACTTATACAAGGATGCCGTCCTCCCATAGATACACTGTGTGACACTGAGGCAGGCGGGATTCTGCCGATTTTGCTCAGTGTGAACATACCCTAAAGGGTGAAAACATATATATTTTTTTCAAATCAACTTATCAGGTATACTGATTTTTAATTTACTTCTATTTAAAAATCCCCTGTCTTCCAGTACTTATCAGCTGCTGTATGTTCTGCAGGAAGTGGTGTATACTTTCCAGTCTGACACAATCCTCTCTGCTGCCACCTCTGTCCATGTCAGGAACTGTCCAGAGCAGCAGCAAATCCCCATAGAAAACCTCTCCTGCTCTGGACCGTTCCTGACATGGACAGAGGTGGCAGCAGAGAGTACTGTGTCAAACTGAAAAGAATACACCACTTCCTGCAGGACATACAGCAGCTGATAAGTACTGGAAGACTTCAGATTTTTAAATCTATATAACTTTTTTATACCAGTTGATTTGAAGGAAAACATTTTTTGCTGGAGTACCCCTTTATGAAACACACTTAACATTTGGATTGCTTTTTCATTGATCTATGAGAGAGAGAGCTTTGGGACACACTCTAGGGCACTTTAACCCTATCGACCACTCATGTATTATGTTAGTCATAGAGGGGAGCTCTATATCCATGATCACCTGGTATGCCAGGTTATGTCAGGGGAGCTCATACCCTTTTTAAAGCCCATAGTTTCTTAATATGACGAAAAAATATTTTCTGGCGATTCATCACAAATTTGTTTGACGGATTTTCCTTTCGTCATGAAAGAAGTGGAGAATAATTGTACAGATAGTAATGTTGCATCATTTTACATACCATATGCTTATAATATTTATTATGGCCATCTTGTCTGAATACAGTAGCAACTTCTGACAACGTGTGACGTACACTATTCCCCGATGAAGCACTAGTCGTTCTGTGTATATGGTAATGTGTGTTGTATAGCCGAGGATGACAGAAGCTCAGAAAAGAAAGTTCTCATTCTTGTCAAAAGGCTGGAATTATTTGTTTCTCGCAGTCACCAGATAAACTGTTACCAGGGAGCCAGACGAGACGAATATCCGAAATAACACATCATTCTGCTTTATTTACTAGAGGTTTTACAAAAGCTTGTCCGTGTATTCCGCAGCGTTTCATCACTGACAGGCAAATCATACGCTATAGTGGGAAGTCACTGGAGGGAACTGACGGCTAACTGATGAGTAGCATCCGAGCAAGTGCTCAGCCATCAGTTACCCAAGCAGCATCCGAGCAAGTGCTCAGCCATCAGTTACCCAAGCAGCATCCGAGCAAGTGCTCAGCCATCAGTTACCCAAGCAGCATCCGAGCAAGTGCTCAGCCATCAGTTACCCAAGCAGCATCCGAGCAAGTGCTCAGCCATCAGTTACCCAAGCAGCATCCGAGCAAGTGCTCAGCCATCAGTTACCCAAGCAGCATCCGAGCAAGTGCTCAGCCATCTGTTACCCAAGCAGCATCCGAGCAAGTGCTCAGCCATCTGTTACCCAAGCAGCATCCGAGCAAGTGCTCAGCCATCTGTTACCCAAGCAGCATCCGAGCATGTGTTCAGCCATTAGTTATCCGAGCATGTGTTCAGCCATCAGTTATCAGAGTATGTGTTCAGCCATCAGTTACCCAAGCATGTGTTTGGCCATCAGTTACCCAAGCAGCATCTGAGCATGTGTTGAGCCATCAGTTATCAGAGCAGCATCCGAGCATGTGTTCAGCCATCAGTCATCCAAGCATGTGTTCAGCCATCAGTCATCCAAGCATGTGCTCAGCCATCAGTTACCCAAGCAGCATCCGAGCAAGTGCTCAGCCATCAGTTACCCAAGCAGCATCCGAGCAAGTGCTCAGCCATCAGTTACCCAAGCAGCATCCGAGCAAGTGCTCAGCCATCAGTTACCCAAGCAGCATCCGAGCAAGTGCTCAGCCATCAGTTACCCAAGCAGCATCCGAGCAAGTGCTCAGCCATCTGTTACCCAAGCAGCATCCGAGCAAGTGCTCAGCCATCTGTTACCCAAGCAGCATCCGAGCAAGTGCTCAGCCATCTGTTACCCAAGCAGCATCCGAGCATGTGTTCAGCCATTAGTTATCCGAGCATGTGTTCAGCCATCAGTTATCAGAGTATGTGTTCAGCCATCAGTTACCCAAGCATGTGTTTGGCCATCAGTTACCCAAGCAGCATCTGAGCATGTGTTGAGCCATCAGTTATCAGAGCAGCATCCGAGCATGTGTTCAGCCATCAGTCATCCAAGCATGTGTTCAGCCATCAGTTACCCAAGCAGCATCTGAGCATGTTTGGCCATCAGTTGCCTGAGCATGTGTTCAGCCATCAGTTATCCGTTATCCAAGCCTGTGTTTAGCCATCAGTTATCCGAGCATGTGTTCAGCTATCAGTTATCCAAGCCTGTGTTCAGCCATCAGTTATTTGAGCTGCATCCGAGCATGTGTTTGGCCATTAGTTACCTGAGCATGTGTTCACTCGTCAGTAATCTGAGCATGTGTTTGGCCATCAGTTACCTGAGCATGTGTTCAGCCATCAGTTACCCAAGCAGCATCCGTGCATGTGTTTAGCCATCAGTTATCCGAGCATGTGCTCAGCCATCAGTTACCCGAGCGGCATCCGAGCATGTGTACAGCCATCAGTTATCCGAGCATGTGCTCAGCCATCAGTTATCCAAGCATGCTCGCTAAACACGAATTACTAACCCTAATGTTATAGAAAAGAATTTACTGCAATTTACCATTGCCATCAGCACCATTTAGCCGGAATCATCCAATAGTCAATTCTTGATACCATCAATTATGAATAACCAGTACTGACAACAATTCGGAATTTTTCAAAGCAGGCAGCTCATTGACAAACGTACCTAGTAAAAACTGAACCCAATAGTATACATTTCTAATAAGTTACATGCAGAAGCTCCTCTTATGCTGTGTTCACATGTGCGTTGGGATCCATTTATCAATGGATCAGTCCATATGATTGAACATATCACCAGAAGCTGATGAGTACAGATGACCATTCCATTTCCAGCACAAAATGTAGCCATTCAAAAAAAAAAATAAAATAAACAAAAACAGACTGGATGAGAATGCAAACTGATCTGAGTAAAGACAAATTGGGGTAAATGGGTTTATGACGTATCACATAGCAGCAGCAGTCGATTCCTGTCCGCTTTCATCTAATGGCAATGAAGCCAACAAGAATAGAAAATGAAAATACTAGTAAAACTTTTATCTGTTATTCATTCTGAAATTTCCTTATTCTACAGCATATATCAAATATAATTCATGATTCTATAATATTGGCAGAAAATATATTCAAAAGGTAAATAAGTCCTCGGGTACCCAAAATTTACTGATGGAATTTGTCAGGAAACGGGTTGTAAATGTATCACCAGCAATATTGGACATTGTGTTATCAAAACAGTTTGAGAGATAAAGGGGCCTAGCATTAGGCATTTATTTTTTTGATTGCAATACAGTAAAAGTTAACGTTCTGATGTAATTGATTAAAAAAACAAAACAACGTCATTGCAATTTAGCTTTGGGTCTAATGAATGACTGATCCGAGTCAAAAAAGATTAAATTAAAGGGCCGCACAAACAATCCAGCACTTGTTTCTGTGGCCCTTCCTGCACAAATATTGAACTTTTATAAAAGCTCCTTATACAAGGGCCAATCTGCTAGGTCAGCGCTCGATTACAGACATGGGTCAGCCTGACTAAAAGGGCCTTTAGAATAACAATTTTTTTTTTATTGCTCCGATATTAAGGTATGAGCCGTTTTTTTTTTTTTTGGGGGGGGGGGGGGCAGTGATGGTCTAGATACAGAAGTCCAGATAACCATTATCCTCACTTTAATGGCCCCCATACACCTTAAGCCTCTATACCACGGGGCAAGCAAACGAGGAGTTTGCTCCTTGTTCCCCGCTCGCTGCCCCGGTGGGGGGGGGGGGGGGGGTTGCTAGATCGTCCGGGCAGCCCATAGCATACAGCAAACTGCTCCTATTCCACGGAGAATCCGCAGCAGATCGTTGCTGTATGAGTCATTTGTCTTTCAACATGTTTGAAAGACAAACGACGCAACAATCAGCCAGCATCAAAGATGTCGGCTGATCATTGCCTTCTATTCCACAGGACGATTTTTGGCCGATAATCGCTCCGTGCAATAGGGCCTTAAGACTTTGATCATCCATGCCCACTGCTCGTGGTGTGTTCGGCCATCAATCTAAGATGCATGAGTTTGTCCCTCCCAACCACTAACAGATGTCAGTGGATATAGGGGTCGGGTGTGTTGGAAAATCAAACCCAACCCCTTTGTTTCGGGAGAAATAAGTTGCAGCAAGAGCTCTCTGGCTGCTGCTTTCCCCTCCCCATAGAGCACATAGAAATGCTCGGCCAAGCGTTTCACTTCAGGGCGGGGATTTGTAGAAAAATAAAAGATGTGCTATTATCTGCTCTTGTGGTCCCCCGTAGCTGCTGCACCAGTAAGTCTGGTCCTCTGCTTGTGTCCTGTTTTCCCGGTTGTGTTCCATCCTGTCCCTGCAGAACACCGCTGCAGCTACTGACTGACTGGCTGGCTAGACTGGGCTGGTCCTGGTTGGCTGGGGATGGCACACAATCTGAAAGAAGCGGAGGCCAGTCGAGGACCAGGTATGTCAGTGCAGCAGCTATGAGGGACCAGAGGAGAAGAGTAAAGTATGTTTTTTATTTTCATATAACCCCCAGAATAGGAGCAAATTTTGGTTTTGCCAGACAACTCTTTTAAAGGGGTTGTCCAGCGTTAGCAAATATTTCTTATATAGCTGTGGTCACATAGAAAAAAAATAAACATCCAATACTTACCTGTCCGCGCTCCCCTGGTATCCTACTGGCAGTGTCTCCGGTGTCCCCTGCTGAGTGTCGATGCTTCACTTCTAAGACAGACTTTTCCCAGGAGTGACAGTCCCCTCAGCCAATCACAGGCTGCAATGCTGTCCATTCAGTCAGTAATTGGCTGAGTGAGCTTTTACTCCCAAGATGAGCTTGTCTCAGAAGTGAAGCGTCTGCATTAAGCTGGTGACACCAGAGACACTGTCAGGAGGACACTGGGGGAGCGCAGACAGGTAAGTATAGGAAGTTTTATTCCTTATATGACCGCAGCTATATAAAAAACATTTGCAGCTGGCTATTATAATACTGTAAACATGGTAGTCTCTAATGGGGTTGTCTTACTGAGACAGACATCTATCGAAAAACCGGAGAAGGAACAGAAGATTTTTGTATACTTTTAGTAATGACTTTTTTATATGGCTTTAAAAGGGGGTCAATTGGTTATTTTATTTTTATTTTTTTTAGCAACCAGAAAGAAGTTGTTGGAGATTGCAAGATCATTTTCAGAGAAAACAAAGATGAGAAAATCCCGGAGAAAACATTTGCTCAAACACCAAGTGTATCCTACCATGCTATGTAACATAACCCCCAATATGCAGTGTTTCATCCGGTGCTACTTGCACTTGTAGATGTAGATACGTACCTGCCTGTCATAATTTGCCGCTAAGTCTAGAGGCCCTTTCACTGGCTGATATGATTTTCACCTAAAGACTACAGGGGACATTAATTAAGTCCGGTGGTTTTTGCTGTGGATTTAACCCCTTCATACCCCATGCAGTAGGAATGTATATATACGTTCCTGACACTGAAGAGTTTGATGTGTGCGGAACCGCTGCAGTGAGAGCGGTCCCACATACATCAGTGTCCCGGGAGCTAAGGATAATGAGAGAATAAGCTGCTATGCCGCGGGTGCCTGTCCTTAACCCCTTAAACACAGCGATCTATAGCGATTGCAGCGTTTAAGGTACTCAGACAGGAGAAGCTCCTGTCACTGAGTGATCGGGACCTCCGCAGCCCAGCCTTGGATCCAACTTCTCCCAGCACCCAGGGAGGAGCGGCAGTCAGTTTAAAGGCAGCCGGCTGATGATCAGATTGCAGAGATAATCAAGCGATTTCGCTTTGTTATTACTGTAAATTCACCCATCTCTATTTACATCATTCTGTTCACCCTTTTTCCTGATATGCAGGAAAATCGATTTTGTGCATTACACCTCCCTCCGCCCTCCAGCTGCTGATTAACAGTTGACTACCAATACACAGCATGGATAGATAACTGCCAATCAGCAACAGGTGGGAGGAGTGTGCTGGAGTTCATGAATATCCAGGACTACTGAGCACACAAACATAGTTAAGAGGACTGCTTATTGTCCATGTTATTCAGGAGGAGATATCTGAATCAGCTGCACAGGACAATTTAAGTGATCATCTTCTGTGTTACTAGTTTATGCTACTGTTACTTAGGACACTGTAAACCTACTGAGTTTTTTGAAAGGGTAATATTCTAAAGTAAGGTATGTATTTTTATAGAGGATGTAAATGGCAACTGGTTCTCAGCAGCAATGATTGCTCTGCCTGGAAGAAACTACGCAGAGAAAGATGTCGCCAACCTGGACCAGGCTTGTGGAAGGAGTCCCTCCGGATGGTGGCACAACCAATTGTGTTCAGTAAAAAAAAAAGCCTTAAAAACGCTCCATGTGAATGCGCTAATGGTACTCAAGTGGGGTATAAAAACTATAAAATTTTTATTCTTAAAACATGTACAACGTGTTTCGGTTCCTAAAATCACTGGGGAGCCTTCATCAGGTTTTACCTACAACATTAGATTTACCCTTAACGTAAATTGTAGTCTCGGAACAGCAGCCTCCACTGCCAATCTTTTGGATGATGTTGAAGGACACTCATGTGGTGAGTCTTAATTCAAAGGATGTGTGTGTTGTTTGTGCTAAGGCTAGTAATATCAGCTGGAATGAGTGTCGCTGAATGTAACTCAATCAGGTAGAATTTTTTTTTCCCTCTCCTTAGTGATGACTTTCTAGTCTGAAGATGTCTGACTAGTTCATGTATATATGATCAGTTAAAGGGCCTTTAGTAATGATAAGTCTATTACTACTAAATAGGCCAAAGTTAGCGACGACCTTTGAATGATTATGTCGATTTCACTACAGTTCTTATTGTTCAGATTCATCTGTTGTTCCCATTTACTTAGATGAAGATGTCCAGGCAAGATTAAAACAACTGAACCATGAAGGACTGGAAACCCACAAAGAAGGACAATCAAAGTTAGTCTCACTGTTTCTTTACCGTTATGATCAGACAATTGTGAGACCTTGGATTTCTTTGTTCAAATGTTTGTTGTAGACGCCATAGCTAGTTTTTCCGATTTTTGTTTATATATGTTGATCTTAAAGGGGTTGTTCACCCCCCCCCCAAAAAAAAATAAAAAAATCAGCTAGTTCCAGAAAGTGCCAGAGATTTGTAATTTACTCCAGTCTCTGAGTACTTATCAGCTGCTGTATGTCCTGCAGGAAGGGGTGTATTCTTTCCAGTCTGAGGCCATGTGCACACACAGTAAGAGACCCGCATCAGAACACTCCGCTGCACGCTATGGAGCAAGCGGCCGGATCCGCTCGCTCCACAGTGCAGACTGACATGGGTTTCTGCGGCCTCTATTCACTGAATAGCGGCCACACAAAACTGACATGTCAGTTGTTTGCAGCGCCACGAGAGATCCTGTCCGGAGCGTATGCTATGTGTATATGCTCCGGCTGGGATCCCATAGAAAAATAGGCAACGTACCGTATCTTTTACAAATCTCTGGCACTTTCTGGCACCAGTTGATTTTAAAATAAAATTTTTGGGGTGAACAACCCCTTTAAAGTGATTCTATCAGCTGCAATTCAGGTTCTGACACTGTTAGATAGCTTTCAAATATCTGTCTGTGTTTCTATGGTTTTATTTTTCTGTGCAAAGTGTTAATAAGGTTTTCCTAAGCCTTTAATTTTCACTAAAATGCTGCAGGTTGTATAACATCTCTTCCTACACCCCCATTCCAAAACCTTAGTTTTAAAGTGGTAGTCCACTTAAACATCATTTTTGATATGTTGTGAGACTAGTAATTCATTCCATACTTATTATTATCTATTCAGTCTCCTCCCCCGTCTGAGCTGCTGCTCTTTGCTGAAGGCACAAAAATCTGTGTGTAAGCTTTTCATCAGGAGAGCTCGCAGTGAAAGTACTGGATCCACACATTCGGGAGCAGCACCTGGGAGGCCTACTCCATTACAGGATCAGGCCACTGGGCCCCCTGATGTGGCGGGCCCTATAGCAGCTGTAGTTCCGCCTCTGTATCTGCTGCTATGTTTTGTGCTGGATGTTTTATATGTTGGAATTGGCTGCTACTTACAGCCTCCCTAGTGCCAAGTGCAGTCAAAGCTTAACAATGTCACTGAGTGCAGAAGCAATTTTCCTTTGTTGTTAAAACATACAAATTTTGCACAAAATAAATGTGGATTTAGGTATAACTGTAAAAGAACAAACATCTATTTACTTGAGTACTTACATTTAGATAATGCAGCACTGAGAACTCAGAGTCACAGAAATTTACAGCATTAAAGGGGTAACACTGAGAAAAAAAATGTTTTCTAATCAACTGGTGGTAGAAAATCAGATTAAAGTATTTCAGTACTTATCAGCTGCTGTACGTCCTGCAGGAAGTGGTGTATTCTTTCCAGTCTGACACAGTGCTCTCTGCTGCCACCTCTCTCCATGTCAGGAACTGTCCAGAGCAGGAGAGGTTTTCTATGGGAATTTGCTACTGCTCTGGACAGTTCCTGATATGGACGGAGATGGCAGCAGGAAGCATTGTGTCTGACTTGAAAGAATACACCACTTCCTGCAGGACATACAGCAGCTGATAAGTACAAGAAGACTGGAGATTTTTAAATCAGTGACTGCAGCTGCACCCCGCCCCAGTCACTGACTGAGTGGCCAGTCTGTCAGCTGAGTCGTGACATTGGCTCTGCTGGAGATCCTGGAGCCCAATGGAGGGGGGTCGTAGAGTGGCAATCCAGTGCACAGGGAGAGGTGAGTTGATATAGTTTTTCAACCCCCCGCCCTGTAGTAAAAAAAAAAAAAAAATCCTGAGGCCGGACTTCTCCTTTAATGTCTTTATTTTTTGTTTTTATTTTATTTTTAATATTTTGCTTGTGATGCATTCATGTATATACAGTATTTGTGATTTTTTAAATATTTCACTTGTGATCCATTGATGTATTTACAGTGTTTGTGATTTCTTTTCTTCCTTTTATTCTAGATCTTAATTTTTTTTAAAGAAAATCCTGCATGGACTCTGTTGGCTGAGGAGGAGAAGACTATGACAAATTCAGTGTTTGGCTATCTATTGCAGTGCAGTCCATTCCTTGTAGAAGATTATATATATATATATATATATGGCACAATTTTTTAATCACATATTTTACTATTTGACGACTCAAATCTCAGAGACTCTTTAGTAATCATACGGCTTTAAAATTAGTTGTGTGTTTTAAAATGGTACTTATTACATAGAACTTTATTTTTTATTTTCTTTCTGAAGAATAACATATCCTTTTACTGAAGATTATGTTGAATAGCACAAACAAGTATTTAAAACCCACGTGCGATTATAAGCATTTGTTTTAATATTTTGAGTACAATAAATCTGTCCTAAATAACATATAAGCCCCCGGTAACTAACGTCCATCACTTCATGCATTGTTTGGGTGGACGTGGCGTCTGCTCAGTGAAACGGTGTCATTCAAATATTATTTCCATGTCTGATATATTTTAAATTGAATGTAGCGAGAAACAAAGTTATTGAAGTGATTTTTATTTATCAGTCACTAATTTAAATTTTATTTTTTATTTTTTTTAATTTTGTTAGTGTAATCCTTAAAGGACAAACACTGACTAACCTAGATCACCGTTCAAAATTCCTGCCAACCGCAGTCCCCGTCAGCTCTGGTCAGCATCTTCGGTTCTCCCTTACTTGCGGGTTCCTGTGTAATGAATGGGAGAGAAAAGGGTACAGGTGCACCTGCGCACCGGCAGCCTTTTCATTGGCTGGATCACATCACTTGACTTCCAGCTTGTTCCGCCAATTAGGGCTGAGCAAGCTGGAAGCCATGTGATGACTTCCAGCCAATAAAAAGACTGCTAGCCTTTTCTCTCCCATTCATTATAGAGAAAGATGCAGAAAAGGAGGAAGATCAGGCCAGCCCCCCCAATGGCACAAGGAGAAGATGACATGGTCGATAGTTAATGGGTAATACGGGGGCGGTAGGAGCAGCAGAAAAATGAAGATTAACACACATTACAAATTTATCTAACCTTGTAATGTATGTTGAGGGGGAGGGGGCGCTGGAGTTGTCCTTTAGGCCGGGTTCACACTTCATGAAAATAACGAAAATGAATTACGGCCGTGTTTTTTACGCAGTGTGAACATAAGTTGTTACTGTAATTTTTACATTTTTAGTCTAAAGTGGCATTTGATATAGTTATTAAAAACTAAAAAGTCATTGGAGCATTGGGTCTGAATGTGTAGAATGTGAGAGAATGTATTTTTGCATATTCATCGTCTGCTTTTAAACATATTTTTGGACAGAAAATATTACTTTTAGGAAACCTCGTCTAGCCTGAAGGCTGTTGGTAAATCATTGCTCTTTGTAAACCCTCCTTTATGGATTAATTTAAAAGACCTGGTACTACCCATGTATAACAGTTACAGTCATCTATAGAATGGATGGAATGTCCAACATATATGGGGTGGTGAACAGGCAGTGTAAAGAAAAATAATAGTAACTAGTTGGTAGTGCCCAGGCATCCTCATTACAGAATGTTGACTTTATTGTAGGATTGATGAACTATAATAGTGTTGGTACATCGTTCGTTACCTTAAAATTTATTTTTATGGTTGAGTAGTCATGGTCTCATATCAGACATTATGGAAAAAAAATGTAAGCGGTTTTCTCCCAGTCATCATTTATCACCTAGTGAGAAGACGCATTGGTCTTTCCACAGTTTTGTAGGACGTAGTGGTGCACATGCTTGTACTATAGATCAGCCGGTCCAATTACCTTACATCATTACCTCGTATGTAAGTGATAAATGTTGGTTATGGGAAATCCTGTCTGTGTATAGTTGATGGAGGACACCAGAAAATGCCCAGTTTTCAGATTTCCTTCCATCTTCAGGTTCTGTAGTTGCAGTTTTACGCTTGTTTAATGCAGGGGATCTTCTGTGATGTTATATAGGAGCATCAATGCATCCTATTTGCGGCTTCCTCCTCCTCTTCTCACAGACAGGCTGAGAAACCATAGTGCAGCTGCATATCCCTCTTCTCTGCCTGTTATTTAGTATTTAATAGACACCTAATTTGGAGGTTTCTAAACATTTACAGAGAATCTATAGGGGAAGGGGGGGCTGCAGGTAAAGGAAATTCCACTTATATGAATAATACTTGTAAATACTGATTTACAGTATACAATGATAGGTACGCTTTAAGATTCTGAAGTGGAGATGCAGACTGCCTTATATTAAGATTCTCTTTGTTGGTAATAAAAGCCTATGGCATCCATCTTCTCCATCTGCCTGGAGTCAAATGCTGAGCCGTCGGGTTCCTAAAATGTTGCTGAATATGAACAGTTCGGCAAGTCCACTCAACACTATTTGAAAAGACTACTAAGGAAGGACTAACTTTTAAAGGAGTCTCGGCACACTTTTTTATTTTCTTTTTTTCAAAACTGTCTCAATTGCTGGGGTCCACTGTCCTCTGCTCTGGTTGTCTACTGCTGTAGAGAGATGACTTGCTATGTGACGTGTCAGGCCTGCTCAGCCAGTCACCAGCAGAGGCCCGCTTACTGCTTGAGCAGGCTTGAAACTTGGAGCAGAGGACAGCGGACCCCAGCTCTGGAGCAGGGAAGGTAAGTGCATATTGTTTTGTTTGCCCATCTACTCCCCGGCAGTTTTTGAAAAAAAAAAAAAAAGTCTGTGCCCTGACTTCTCCTTTAGTATGTGTTGGACTAAATATGAGGTCCACTCTGACACATGAATTAAAATACTACAAATGAATGAACTCCATATCCAATGTAGTTTAGTTTTTTTTTATTTTAGTTTATTTTTATTTCTGTTATATTTTATTCAATCTTCTCTTTGTTTTACTCGGCAGCGACCCACACAAATATTTATTTGATCAAGTTGTATCTCCCTTATACAAGATGGGGTTTTTTTTGTGTGTGTGTGTAGGGGGTCCTTAAAAAAGATTATATATTTACCAACATGGCAGTGATCATTTCTTTGCAAGAATTTAGATATTTTTATGAAATTTGCATTATTTTACTTTTTTACAGGTATTGGTGAATTATTTAATATAGTCATAGAAAAGATTCTCAAAACTCTCAGTAATCTAATCTTAGTCAAAGTATCAGCGGAAGAGTTCTAGAACAATGCCTCTTCATTCACTTCCTGTCTTTTCACAACTGGAGGGCCAAAACTTCCTTTTAAAAGAAATCCTTTAGAATCCTGTGAAGTTCATTAGTGCTATCCATACTACTTATTAATGAGAAGGTGCCATAGTAGTTGGTGTATGGACTTCATGCTTTGGTTGTAATATTGTGACATCCATATCTTAAAGTATAACTCAAACAGTTGCGATCTACATATTGTGTTTAAATACCGGCCTACACAAATGTGTTATTGTACAAAACTTTAATAAAATTAATATTTATATTACTGAACTTTTGTGGTTGTCAAATGATTGGTTGGCTACACAATGCCCTTATTACAGATCAGATGCTATGGTGGTCCCATTAAACATCTTGCAAGACTATGGTGTACTCACATCTATGCTACACAAATGGCAAAACCACACATTCAACATAGGTGCAGGTCTCGAAAGCATATGTAAGGCTTTTATGGCATATTCTGTTTGGCTATAAATGTCTGTGATGTGAATCCCCCCTTTAAATAGGTTTGCTTGCGCTCCTACTTGCTGTTAATGGTGTCTCAGTAATCAAATATGTAAACACTGCTAAAAAAAAAAAAAAAAAAGTCTTAAAGGGGTATTCCGGTACAGCTGCAGTGGTGTCCCGTCCTGGCTAGTAATTGGTTATGTGGGCAGGTCCTGCTCTGATCTCCTGACTTGGGGCTGTATTACATCTGCTAGATTGGCACTCACTTACCACTTATCCATACGGCCCTTGCTTTAAAGGTGTAAAATAATAATAATATTGTACTTACCTGTCCACGCTCCCCCAGTGTCCTCCAGCCTTGTCTGTTGGATTCCCCAGTTACCGCAGCCACCTCTGGTTCTTCTGATCTTGTCTCTAAAGTTCCAGGCTACGCAGACAATCATGAGACGGAGGCGGCTGCAATGAGTCTGGAATCCCAGAAACAAGCCAGGAAGACATCAGGGAAGCTTGGACAGGTAAGTATAAGTCTTCATTATTTTACCACACTTATCAGCTGTTGGCCGCATATTACTTTTACATGTAGTGATGCGCAGTTGGCTGAGGATTTTTAAACTTTCTGAAAGCCAATGACTCCTTGGTTGAACATTGTCTTTATTACATGGAGCGATATCTGCCCAAATCAACCCTGAGGGGGACTGGGGTAGGCAAGCATAAATTATTTCTTTTTTTAATCTCAGGCTTTTCAAAATCTAAAGTTTTTTTTTTTTTAGTGCCAGAATACCACATGGAGTCGCACATTGATTGGATCTTGATGGATCTTTGCTTATATAAATTGTGTTATGTGGGTCCTCAATTTACAATATTTTCAACATACAATGGTCGTTCCTGGACCATTGTCACTTGAGACTATATTCAACATAATTGAGTCTGGATCTTTGACATGTGGGAATAGCCAGATGATTTGACCAAGAAGTGTGCATATCACTGGTAATACACTCATATTACTTACAAGTGCATGCACTGACTGGTTGTCTATTTCTGCCCCTTGTACTCTAGGTTCCTCTGAATGAAGGTTCCTCTAAATGCTTGCTCTTTTAACATAATCTGCCTGTGTAAAAGAGCCATCATACCGAATGCATACATTGTGAAGCCAACAATCTTTATCGGATACATGTTGCCTTGTATAAACAGGAGGTGTGCGGGCGATAATGATCAACTTAAAGGGCCAGCGATAATTTGTTCAGCCCAGCCACACAGTTTATCAGGCCTTGTGTTAGTATTTTCCTTTTTTTATGTTTTTTTTTTTTTACATGTTTTAGAGTATGTCAAGTAGTCAAGTACCTAATACAGCAAAATTAGCTGCAGTGCCCATTACACTGTTATTTTTATACACATTATTTTTTATTTTTTTTTATATACAGAGGGTATAGGGGTAATATTTTATGTGGGCTGGAATAGTGGTTTATGGCTGCTTTTTAGTCCCAGTCTGGCCCTGAATCTTTGTTGTGTATGAGCAGAAAGACCAGATTAAAGAAGACCTCCTTTAGCTGGATAATTTTTGGCCGAGTGCTGGGGAGGAGGAGAATGAAAGATGTAACATGCTCTCACCTCCCCAGCTTCATCGCTGATGCCGGTATCATAACAGATCCATTACCCTGATCCCAGCCACTTCTGGGCCTGAGTGGGGACCTCGGACGTGATGTTTTAGGCCCGCTCAGTCAGCCAGCAGCCCAGGTTGGACCCCGATACAGCCACTGACTGGCTGTGCGGGCCTGGCACTGCACATTCTAGGTCCCCTCTCTTATTGTGTTTATGTTAAACATATTTTTTAAGAATTTTCGGGGACCTTTTTTTCTTCTAATTTTCCTTTTTTTTTTACCTATTATAAAATAATCCGGATATCTTGATGTTTTCATTCTTACCAGTGTGTTTAAAACTAAGCTGAGACTTCCTGTTCTGGCTGTGTGTAAAGTGATCTGTACAGCATTACAGCGTCATGTGACACCAGTAGGTACAGTAGATAGCATCAATACAAGACAATAGCAGCTCCCTATGCAATGACCTTTTCAAAGGTCACAGAGCGCACCCAATAATGTTTTACATTCATCTCAAGGGGACAGGCCCCGTTCTGTTGAAGTCTATGTCCATGAGTCTTGTAGTCACTAAATGCTGTTAAAAACAGCCCAGGCATGATGTCAGCCTCCATAACAAGGTACAAAAAGTAAAATAAATAAAAAAAATAAAGTCAGTTAATAGAAACAAATTAGAATAAAAGAACAAGTTTTAGTATCTGATTCTAATCAGTAAAAGAGACAAATTCCCTTTAAGAGAGAAAGGAAATTGGGATTGGAAGTGGCCAAAAGTTTGTCTGGTGTGGGTCATGGTTTTAAACATATGGATGAAATGAAAGGATATGATTGAGGAGAAGAGGAAGAAAATATGTTGAATCAAAACAATAAAGGAGGAAAGAGAAAGGAAATAGGGGCTTCAATGGGTTCTCAGTCTTCTTCAGTGTCCGCGAATATATTTGTTATCTGGTGGGAACACGGATACATGTTTTTAAAACAAAATCCATTTCAGAATAACATTGTGTGGTATACTCAATTTGTGAATGACGTGATAATCATTTGGTTGGCTCCTGATTTCATGGTTTGTATCAATAATTCTTGTAACTTGAAATCCACCCAATAGCAAAAATGTGAAACCTCTTTCTTGGATTTTATGTTGACAGCACATCCACTTACAAGGAAAATTCATCCATGCACATATAGGAAGCCCACATCAGGGAATACCCTTTTAAAAGCTAATTCTTGTCATCTGCGACATACGATAAAAAGAGGCTCCAGTAGAAGAGCTGATGAGGGCAAAATAGAATTGCTCTACCTTTCACTAAAAAAGCTAAAGTAGTATGTAACAGATTAAATGACTGAGGTTATTAGGGAATGGGATTTGAATTCAGAAAGGAAACCTTATTAAGATACAAGGAGTTATAAGAATTATGACATAAGGGTATGTGCACAAAACACAATCCCGACGGAAAACATGTTGCGGATTCAGCAGCTTGCACTCACTCGTGGACCCTGGCGGCTGTGCGCATTTCTGCCCGTGCCATAGACCCCATTCTAAGGACGGGCGGATTCTGCCGTCTGTCCAAAGAAGGAATATGTTTATGGCCGCAAGCGGGTGCAGGCTGCGGAATCCACAAAGGGTTTTCCGTCGGGATTCCGTAGTGTGCATATACCCTAAGGAAAGTAAGAAACCAAATGTAACTCATAATAATATCCCTATCTTTGTGACTACCCATAGTTATGAGTATAAAAGCATAACTAAGATAATGCCTAACTACCTTCCAGTAGAGATGAACAAACACTTAAAAAGTTCAGTTTTGCAGGATCGCTGACCTTTGGCATAAAGGTCGGCTTTGTCTGAACTGAACCTCAAAAGAACTGCACTGGGGCTATTTTGCTGTGAAACCCACATCAAAATTTTTTTTTTTTTTTATGACAAAAACTCGAGTTTTAATATCCCCCAAATTTCAATGGGAGAAGAGACAAAAAAGACAATTTTAAAACCGTGTTGAAAAAGTTGTAACGTGTCACTTCTTAGGAGCATTTCTGCTTTTTCCAGGCATTACAAAGCACTTTTGGGGTAAGACCATGCTGAAAAGCACATTAAAAAAAACAAAAACAAAAAAAAAAACAGTGGAAGCAGTAGCAGCACTCTCCCAGTAGTGTCTAGAGCAGCCAGTTGAGGTTGATGAAGCAGTAGCAGAAGCAGCTACAAGTTTGGTTACTGGCTTGTGTTAAGCTTAAAATCTGTTAACCAATCTAGGGGGCTTGTAGGTCATAACATAACCACTGGATCTTATAGGTAGCTGCACCCTGTTACACCACGACCCCTTATGCCTCAGTTCCTTCCACCTTCACTTTTAGTTCTGTGTCTGCCACTGGTCATACCCTGAAAAGGGACAGACTTTGGATTGTTGGACATATTAAATTTTAAATAGGAAACTAAACCTGACAATTGCTTCACAGGGTAAACTTCACCCAGGAGAGCTGTGGACAGCAGTGGATCATTGACGCATAATGACGGATGTTCTGCTGCCAGACACATTTGTTTTCAAGGACTAAAGATGTAACCTGGTGATTCAAACGGTTAAAGTCACCCAGGACTGTGGACACCGAGAACTAACATACAAAGTTACAGAAGCAATTTCCCATCTACACAGATTACACAGTTACTTTCCATCTCTTCCTGACACCTTATAAACCTCCTATAACGGGGGGCGTGGCTTGCCTATGGAAGAGTGAGCAGCACGGAGGCTGAGCTCCCGGGCCCGACCTCTCCTTCTCCCTCCATATTAGCAGCAAACGGGTACTAAGAGCACAGACACTCATCATGGTGAAGACGGGCAAGAGCAGGGGACCCCCTGAGCCTGATCCCCCCGGAATTCAGCAGTTTTTCACTGCTACGCAGCAAGGCGCCAGGAAGGAACCTAAGATGGCACCGAGGACAACGCGCGCCGCCTCTCCTCACACAACAGCTAGCCAGCGTTCTGCCTCTCCAGCACTGAGCAAAGACACTGATGGTGGTGAGGCTTTTCTGGAGTCGGAGGATGATGACTGGAGCCTCCGAGACCTGGGAAAGTACATAAGGTCGTTACCGACCGAGCAGGACTTTGAGCAGTGTATGCACAGGATTGAGGAGACATACAAAAAAGAGTTGCACACCCTAAAAAAGATATTGGCATACGCTTTGACAATATAGACAAAATTCATGAGGGTTTCAATGCACACCTAGCTGCGCAATGTACGGTCATTCAATTTAACTCCTTGAAAATAGAGGAACTGTTAGTGCGCCAGGAGGATGCGGAAAACCGCAACCGGAGAAATAATGTCCGGCTTCGGGGCCTAGCAGAATCTGACTTAGAAGCGGCGGCCCAAATGATCTTTGCACAACTCCTGCCACCTGACCATCCAAGCCCAGTAGAGCGGGACAGAATTCATAGGGCTCTTGGGCCTAAACCACCGCAAAATTGCAGACCACGCGACGTTATTTGCAGGGTGCATTTTTACAAAATAAAGGACGCCATTATGGCGGCAGCACGGGAGAAAGGGGACGTGGACTATGATGGCTCCTCTGTTATGTTGCTACAGGACCTCTCCAGCCGCACCCTGCAATTGCGCCGTGCATTGAAGCCCTTGCTGGACTTGCTCCGATCTAACGGGATCGTTTACCGCTGGCGGTTCCCCTTTCATCCAAGAGCGCACAGAGATGGCGTTACCGGAATTTTTCGTCAGTTGGGTGACCTCCCTAAGTTCCTGGGGACTTTTGAACTACCTACGGTCTCCCTTCCAGATTGGCCGACTCCGCCATTGTTGCTGGATACTGGCTCTGACGAGATGCAGGAATGGTCGCCGGTGGCCACTAGAAAAAGGCTGTTAAAGCGAAGACAAGAGCCTGCGACTACTATTAGTGCCACCTGAGGAACTCTGTGACTATCTTCCCTCTTAGGAGCTTTATGGTTTGATGGCCTTAGTCCGTGGCCTCTATAGGACGTCTGTCTACCTCTTGGATATTTTATTTTATATAGCCCATTGCGGATTTCATTTGGTTCTTTACTGTTTATAAGCGGTAGCCTTAAGCCGCCATTTGTTTCCTCAAACGATCTACACATACCCGTGTTGTTATAATTGTTATATTATTATGGTTCCTTCTGTGTTTTGGATGGGGGGTTGGTGGGAGGGGCGGTTGGGGTGCCTGGGGGTGTATGTGAGTGTTGCTATCTGACTCGGCTTTCACAAACCCGAAGGCTTACTCGTCATCCTGACGAGTGTGGTGTTGAGCGAGGCGCTCTTCACCGTACTAGACCTAGCCACACACAGATCTGTTTCTGTTTGACTTATGTCATTTTCCTATGTTTTCAGTTATATGTTTTGGGCCTCTTGGTGTTTTTCCCCTCCTTCATGTTCTTTCCCTCCCCCCCCCTCTCCCCTATTTTTCTCTTACCTTTCCTTCTTTTTTACCTTCTTCTTTTTCTTCTTCTTCCTCTTCCCCCTCTTTCTCTTTCCCTTTTCCTTTTTTTTTTGAATGATGGGGACATTTAAGTTTTGCACGTTCAATGTGAAAGGCTTGAATGTCCCGGAACGGAGACGTCAAATTGCGTACTCGCTTCATAAACAACAGGTGTCCGTAGCTTTTTTCCAGGAGACACATTTTAAGACTGGACACATCCCTAAATGTACCTCGTTATATTATCCATCATGGCACCATAGCTCTAATCCACTGGGGAAGTCTAAGGGCCCTATTCCACCGGACGATTATCGTTCAGATTATCGTTAAATCGTTCGAATCTAAACGATAATCGTTCGGTTGAAATGCAGTTAACGATTAACGACCGAACGAGAAATCGTTGATCGCTTTATAAGACCTGGACCTATTTTTATCGTTGCTCGTTCGCAAAACATTCGCACATCGTTCGCATTGAATAAGACATCGTTCGGTCGTTCGCAATAGATACGAACGCAATAGCGAATAAATAGTGAAGAAAAAACGATCGCAATTACGATCATAAGTAACGGTTATCGTTCCATGGAAATGAGTGAACGTTTTCAGGTCTTTAGCAATAGCGGTCGTTTGAGATCGTTAATCGTTAACGATTATGCAAGCGATAATCGTCCGGTGGAATAGGGCCCTAAGGGTGTCTCTATAGCGTTTCACAGACATTTCAATCCCATTGTTCTTTCTTCTCTTGCAGATGAAAATGGTAGATTTGCTGAGTCTCTCCCCATCATTCTGGGGGGCGACATTAACTGCATCTTGGATCCACGAATAGACTCCTCCTCTGGTAAGTCCTCACTCTCCCGTTTGGCGACACGTAAAATCCAGGTCCTTTTGCAACGTCTTCATCTGGTTGACCTTTGGCGCACCTTACATCCGAAGGAAAAAGATTACAGTTTCTATTCCCCGGCTCACTCCACATACAGTAGAATAGATGTTCTTTTAATTTCCCATGCCCTGTTGGATGCATCTCCTATGGCCTGCATAGATAAAATCTTGTGGTCAGATCATGCTCCGGTTCATGGGTCTCTTTGCCTGCAATCTTACTCTAAACGCCCGTTTTCTTGGCGTCTTAATGAGAACTTATTGGAAGATGTGGCGTGTCTGGCAGACCTTCGGAAAGCCATTGCCTCTTTCAGGGAGACCCATGAATCGGACACGACAGCTGCCCCCATAAAGTGGGAAGCACTGAAGGCAGTCATAAGGGGGATCCTTATTGCCCATGGCTCACGTTTAAAGAAGGAGAGGGGTGCCACAATACGTAAGTTGGCGGACCGTATTGCTTCTTTGGAGGTGACTCATAAGCAAACGTTGGCCCCTGACATTTACGCTGACTTAGCTTTGGCCCGTAATAAATTGCTGGAGATCTTAGATCAGCGCTCCACATGTCTCAGAGCCAAAATGCGTGCACGGTATTATGAGTTCGGAGACAAGAGTGGGCGCCTTTTATCTAGAGCTTTACACCCACGGATGCAGAATACCTTTATCTCTTCCATTGCACGTCCTCAGGGGGGCAAAGCATACGCTACTAAGGACATCTTAGCGCAGTTTCGCAGCTTTTATGCTTCCTTATACTCACTAAAGGGTCACTGGGCCCATTTGCCACCTGAGGATGTGCATAGTAAGAACCAAACTTATATGTCTAACTGTCCTATCCCACGCCTCCCTGTGGAGGTTAGAGATATGTTAGATTCTGATTTCTCCCTTGTCAAACTGGCTGCTGTCATTAAAGAGGCTAAAAATGGTAAGTGTTCGGGACCGGATGGCTATACCGCAAGGTTTTATAAACTCTTGGAAAGCGAGCTGTCTCCTGTGCTTCTCTCTGCTTTTAATAAGGTATGGCAGGGGGGGGGGGGTCTTTTCCATCCTCGGCCCTTCTGGCTCATATTTCTGTGATCCCTAAACCTGGGAAATCCCCTGAGGTCTGTGGCAATTATAGACCGATATCTTTAATTAATTTAGATATCAAGCTTTATTCTAAGATCCTGGCTTCTAGGTTGAGCCCATATTTACATCTAGTCATAGCTAAGGATCAAGTGGGTTTTATGAAGCAGAGAGAGGCACGGGACAACACGATTCGCACCCTGACCCTTATGGAGCGGGCTAAAGTGGCTGGGGCCCCCCTGTGCATCCTGTCACTTGACGCTGAGAAAGCGTTTGACAGGGTGCACTGGGGGTTCTTGGAGGCGGCGTTACACCATATTGGTCTAGGGACAGCAATGCGGGGAGGCATTATGGCCCTCTATAAGGGCCCTGCAGCTCAGGTTAGGGTTAATGGGATACTTTCTGACCCCTTTCCGATCTCGAACGGGACACGACAGGGATGCCCACTTTCCCCTTTACTGTACATTCTAGTCATAGAATTCTTAGCTGAAGCTATCAGGAATAATGATTCTATTAAAGGCCCCGTGGTGGGTGGATGGTCCCAAAAAATCGCTATGTATGCAGATGATGTCCTTTTATATATCTCTCAGCCGTCTATTAGTCTCCCGAATATTATGGATGAAATACAACGTTATGGAGAGGTCAGTAATTTTAAAATTAACACCTCAAAGTCTGAGCTTCTTAATGTTTCCTTGCCTGGCCCTGTTGTGTCCCGTTTGAGATCGAACTTTCCCTTTAAATGGCAATCCACCTCCCTGAAGTATCTAGGGGTCCACTTGACCCCTGACATGAATTCTTTATATGCAGCAAACTTTGCTCCATTATTAAAACTCCTAGAAAAAGACCTGGAGGGATGGCGACACCTCAATCTTTCTTGGTTTGGCCGCCTTGCGGCGATCAAGATGGATATTCTGCCAAGGGTCCTTTATTATTTCCAGACGTTGCCTATGGTACCTATAGGCCCATTCCTGCGGAGGTTGAAATCTCTATTAAATAGGTTTATTTGGGGCAACAAGAGGGCCCGCCTTCCTTATAGGCTTCTTGCCAGACCTAAAATGAAGGGGGGCACAGGTCTGCCCGACTTTAGAGTCTACCATCAGGCAGAGTTGGGTTCCTGCTTGCTTGATCTGATACACTCTAAAGATACAAAACAATGGGTACCTTTGCTTGAGGATCTGTCTGTCTGTCCCCCTCTTGCTCTTCTGTGGAGTGAGCCTGGGAATAGACCTGCTTTAGGCAACCTTCCGGCCCTTATTAGGGTGCTGTTATCTTTCAGCGACATTATGGTTAGGACGCTACAGTTATGGTCTAGACCAGTTCCTTTGACTCCCCTGCTGGATTACAGTGCCATTCCCCCTGACCTTGCAGACCGGTTCAGGCGCTTGGGTAGCAGGGCATCTGGTTTGCAGTTTCGACATTTGTGCACCAGTAGGGGAGTACGCTCCTTCACTGATCTCATTGACGCAGCAGTGCTGCAACCTACTGAGTGGTTGACCTATGACCAACTTAAGGATCTTTTCCTCACTGTTAAAGACAGTTGGGGTGTCATGGAGGAGCTGACTAGCTTTGAAAAATTATGTGCTGCAGCTACTCATCCAGGACACGCTGTGTCTTTGCTATATGCACTCTTTCTGGATATCAAAGACGTTGCTTACAGGCCTGCATATGTTGCCAAATGGGAGAGGGGACTGGGGATACAGCTCTCTGATAATGATTGGAACTCGATTTTTAGCCTGGTTCATAAATCGTCCCTCTCCAGTTATACCCAGGAAAAGAATTTCAAAATTATGTCCCATTGGTATTATTATCCTGAGAGACTATCTAGACTGTTTCCCTCTGTTGACCCTGTATGTTGGAGATGTGGGGTAGGACGGGGTAGCCTGGAACATATTTGGTGGTCTTGCCTGGAGATTTCTAATTTCTGGACTTCCGTCTTTGCTCTGTATGGCAAGGTAAGTTCAGAAACGGTTGCTCCCTCTATGGGTCTGGCATTGTTGTCTTCCCCGGTGGATTCCCTGAAATCCTTCCATAGAGGTCTCCTTCGCCACTTTCTGCATGCTGCCAGACAGGCAATACCGCGTAAATGGAAATCCACGTCTCCCCCTACCTCTGGGGACTTTTTGGATTGTCTCCTGGAAATAAAGCGTATGGAGGACCTCTCCGCACATACTGACCGTGATAAGACCTTGTTCAATAGGACTTGGTTTTGTTGGGAGGTGTTCAGTGCTTCTGGTGGCATTGCGACCTGGATCTCACAATTTTGGCGTTAGTCTTATTGTGATGCCCTTCATTTATATAGATGTCAGTTGCTATCTTAATGCTCTTTCTTCCTTCTCTCTCTTACTCCTCTCCTTCCCTTTTTCTTTCCCTCCCCTTTCCCTCCCCCCCCCCCCACCTCCCCCTTACCGTGTGTTTTTAGTCTGTTTAGGCCCTGTTTTTATTATTAGTTAGTGCCTTATATGAGATGACCTTTTTCTTCTATATTACTGAGCTATGGAAGTGCATTGGGTGAAATACTGAGTCTTTCTCCTTGGGTCTCTTGACCTTATAGTATGTATTGCTAAATTCTTGTGATACTGTGAAATTATGTGCCTTGACCTCTCGTGCACTATGTTCTCTATTTTGTTATGTGATATTGGTCTCTCAATAAACCTTGATTTACAAAAAAAAAATAAACCTCCTATAACCTTGCCTCTCCCTCTACCTGTGTCTTTCTCTACAATGTGAGTATTCAGTTTACTGATCAGGAGCTGAATGGCAGGCTGACTGTGTGCTCCTACATATGTACTAAAGGAGGAAGTGTAACCTTCTTTGCCAGGTGCATAGGGGATAGTTTAGCGGCTTGTTGTCAATTGGGATTATGCAAAGGAAAGTTTTCCAAAGTCTGGAACGAAGTTAGGTTTGCTCATCTCTACTTCGATTGAGGGTGCATTCCATTGTGTGAGATGTGTGCATGTTGCTGGTTTGGAAGCCCAGATCCTGGATCTAAATGAGCAGCTGCGACGATTGAGATGCATTGGCAAACTGGAAAGGGGTCTGCTGCTCACTGAGTAAATGCTCCAAGGGGTAGATGGACAAAACACAGAAGGACAGCGCTCCATAGCGCGGATCAAATGAATAAAAGAAGGGAAGGAACAAAGTGCAGGGAAACCCTCACCTGGTATGGTTGTGCTAGAATGGAGGCACAACACTCGTACAAGCATATGTAGTAGACTGCAGCCACTCCCGTTATCCCGAAGGAACACTGAACGTAAAAAGCCTCCAACACCAAAAAAACACGGATCATGGGGCGCAGGTCAGGAAGGATAAAAATAGAAATGATAATAAAAATTTATTAAAACTCGACGCGTTTCGGAACCGCATCGGTTCCTTTCTCAAGAGTCATGATGTTATACAGAAAAACACAGTTCATATAAAAGGAAGGGAGATGACATCAGAACAAGGGGGAGGAGGGGAAACCACCCACTTCAATTAGGCGCAAAGTACCTATGATTACAAAGCATAAAAACGTGCAAAAAGATATAACACAGCTACTAGAAATACATATAAAAATTTGTATAATATATCAAAAAATCTTTATATATATATATATATATATATATATATATAAAAATCTTTCTTTCTATAAATACCCCCAAAAATTTATTTATTTATTTTTTTTTTAATTATTTATTAAACTTTAGTATTCTCTATTGTTTCGTTTAAGCCACCTGGTGACAAGGAGCACATCCTAAAAATCCAATAGGATTCCCTGTTTATAAGTTGTTTGTACCTATTGGAAATATTTTCTGAAATTTCTTACAGAATCATGAGTCTCAAACTTCTAAGATCAGAATTATGTTTGAGAAAATAGTGCCTAGATAAACTATGTAATAGAAATGAATTCCTAATGTTCGCACGATGTTTATTCATGCGGGAGCGCACCGTCTGAACAGTGCGGCCCACATATTGTAGCTGACACGGACATTCCAAAAGATAAGTAACATATTGTGAGGAACAAGAGTATGTGTTATGAACATAAAATGTTTCATTAGTTACTGATGACTTAAAGAACGATAATGGAACATCAGAAATCCAGTTGCAGCATAAGCATCTAGTTATATTACAACGCATGGTACCAACAGTATTTATTTTTAAATCTTTACCATTGGTATCAGCAGTATTAGTACATAGCTTCCCAGGGGCTAATTGGCTCCGCAATGTTTTAGTTCTACGAAAAATTACAATAGGTTGTTTAGGAAGAATAGGTTTTAACACAGGGTCATTTAAAACAATATTCCAATGTTTGGTTAATATCCTTTTAATTTCCTGTGTACAACAATTATATTCTGGAACTAATGATGCAGTAAATTTATTGCAAGTTTCGGATTTTTGATGAGTTTTTTGTTTATTAACCCTTTGAGGACCAGGCCCAAAATGACCCAGTGGACCGCGCAAATTTTGATCTTTGCGCTTTTGTTTTTCCCTCCTCCCCTTCTAAGAGCTCTAGCACTTTCAGTTTTCTATCTACAAGGCCATGTAATGGAACAGTTGTACTGTGTAATGGCGTCTTTCATTTTACCATAACATGTATGAGGGAATCCTAAATATATTATTTATGAAGATATAAATAGGTGAAATCGTAAAAAAGAATGCAATATGGTAACGTTTGGGGGGTTCCTGGGTCTACGTAATGCACTATATGGTAAAAGCAACATTATACTATTATTCTATAGGTCAGTCCGAACACAACCACATGCAGGTTACACAGATTCTCTAATGTTATATATTTTTTTTAATGAAATCCTTTTTCTTGGCAATTAAATATTAATAAAATTGGCCTATTGTGACGCTTATAACGATTTTAGTTTTTCACCTACAGGGCTGTATGGGGTGTCATTTTTTCCGCCATGATCTCTAGTTTTTAATAATACCATATTTGTGAAGATCGGACGTTTTGATCACTTTTTATTATTTTTTTTATATACAATGTAACATAAAATCGGTAATCCGCGCACTTTTTATATGCTTGTTATAGTTTAATAGATCGGACAATTACGCACGCTACGGTATATTATATGTTTATTTATTTTTATATGTTTTATTTATATAATGGGAAATGGGGGGTGATTTAAACTTATTGGGGGAGGGGTTTTGGGGTTGTGTGTTGGTGTTGTTAACTTTTTTTTTTTTTTACAGATTAGAAGTCCCTTTTGGGGACTTTTACATACAATAGTGTGATTGTACACACTGATCACTGCTATGCCATAGGCATAGCTTTGATCAGTGTTATCGGCGATCTGCTCATTGAGCCTGCCTGTGCAGGCTTAGTGCAGCAGATCTCCGATCGGACCGCACAGAGGCGCGGCGTTTAAGGGGTTAATGACACGCGGCTGATTGCAGCCGGCCCCCACCTGCTATGAAGCGCGCTCCGCTTCGGTACGTCCTAGGTCGCCTAGGGGTTAAACATTTTATCTCTATGATCTTTTTTTGCGTTACATTTTTATTTTTATTGTAGGCACTAGATAGCAAACGTTTAGGATAACCTTTATTGGTAAAACGATCATATAACATTTTAGACTGTTCATGAAAATCAGTATCCAGGGTGCAATTTTTCCTGATATTCTAAAAAACTATTAACGTCTACCTTTTTAAAAAATGTAGAAGTAATGATGCTATTAGATAATGTATCTTTGCTAATTAATAAATCTAAAAATTCAAAACAGGTTTCCCCACAATTAAGAAATTAAGAAAACTAATACCCCATTTGTTCTGATTTAAAAGTTGGACAAATAAAAACGCATCTTCTTTGGTCCCTGTCCACACCATAAATAAATCATCAATATAGCGACGATAAAAAAAACACAAATTGTTTATACATATCAGACGGCAAGGGACTATGCGATGAGCTCCTCCTCAAATCAACCCATAAAAAGATTGGCAAGACTGGGGGAGAACCGAGAGCCCATCGCACAGCCCTTGATTTGACAGAAAATACTGTCTCCAAAAGAAAAGGTATTATGTTCAAGAATAAAACGCATCCCACATAAAATAAATGTAGATGGGGAAGAGAGTGATAGCATGGAGGTGCAAAAGGAAGAGGCAGTTAGTTGGGACATAGTTAGAAAAGGGGTAGAGGGAAGAGTGTGAGGGAGGCCAGTCCTGATCTGGCACACCCCAACAAGTTACGTTGGCGGGTGAGGGGGATGTTGATTCAGGGGTGGCATTGCTGCAGCAGGACACTGCCTCTGAAAGCCAGGGGGGTGTCTGCTCCAGTAAGGTGGTAAACAGGAGTTCAGGGCAGGCCAGGCAGGTACTGGTAGTGGGGGACTCAATTATTAGGGGGACAGACAGGGCAATCTGTCACAAAGACCGGGATCGTCGAACAGTGTGTTGCTTTCCTGGCGCTTGTGTTCATCACATCACGGATCGGGCTGACAGATTAATGGGAGGGGCTGGCGATGACCCAGCAGTCTTGGTGCACATTGGCACCAATTATAAAGTTAGAGGTAGGTGGCGGGTCCTTAAAAACGATTTTAGGGTTTTAGGCAGGAAGCATAAAATAAGGACCTCCAAGGTGATATTTTCTGAAATATTACCTGTACCACGAGCCACACCTGAGAGACAGCGGGAGATTAGAGAGGTAAATAAGTGGCTCAAGAGCTGGAATAGGATAGAGGGATTTGGGTTCATGGAGATCTGGGCCGACTTCTCGGTCGGTTACAGGCTCTACGGTAGGGACAGGCTGCATCTCAATGGGGAGGGTGCAGCCGTGTTGGGGGAGAAGATGGCTAAGAGGTTGGAGAAGTGTTTAAACTAGGGACCGGTGGGGAGGGCAACTACAATATAGTATGTGAAGACAGAGTAGATGGAGAGCTGGGCCTAGATTATGGAACTGGGGGTGGAGCGGCGGGAGGGGATGGAACTAGAGATGAGCGAACCGGGTTCGATTTCAATTCCATCCAAACCCGAACGATCGGCATTTGATTATCGGGGGCTGCTGAACTTGGATAAGGCTGTAAGGTTGTCTGGAAAACATGGATACAGCCAATGACTATATCCATGTTTTCCACATAGCCTTAGAGCTTTATCCAACTTCAGCAGCCACCGCTAATCAAATGCCAAAAGTTTGGGTTCGGATGGACTCGAGCATGCTTGAGGTTCGCTCCTCTCTAGATAGAACAGTCACTAGTGACAAGAGGAAAGGGAATATGGACAAACATATTAAATGTATGTATACAAATGCTCGAAGCCTCACTAATAAAGCTGAGGAATTAGAACTCATAATGGTAGAAATACGATATAGTGGGGATAAGCGAGACATGGCTGGATGAGAGCTATGACTGGGCTGTTAATATCCAGGGTTATAGTCTATTCAGAAATGACCGTAAAAATAAGAAAGGGGGAGGGGTCTGCCTATATGTTAATTCCTGCCTTAAGCCCATTCTGCGGGAGGATATAAGTGATGATAATGAGGAGTCTCTTTGGGTACAAATAAGGGGAGGGACGAAGAATAATAAAATTCTTATAGGAGTGACTTATAAAGCTCCAATTATAGTGGAAGAATCAGAAAATCTTCTTATAAGGCAAATAGATGTGGCAGCAAAGCAGAGTGACGTCATTATTATGGGGGACTTTAACTACCCAAATGTAAACTGGGAAGCAGAAACCTGCAGCTCCAGGAAGGGAAGCAGGTTTTTTGAAATGGTAAAAGATAATTACCTTTCCCAACTCGTACAGGAACCAACAAGAGGGGGGGCACCAGGCCCGGGAAAAGGAGTTTTGGTGCCCTAGGCAGAGAAGGCAAATTGCGCCCCCCCCCCCCCCCCCGAACCCAGCGTTATCAGAATCGGCGGTCAGTTTCCCTAAAGGCCCTATTCCAAGGAACGATTGTCGGGCCATATTCGGCTGATAATCGTCCTGTGGAATAGTAGGCAACGATCAGCCGACATCGTTCATGTCGGCTGATCGTTGCGTCGTTTGTCTTTCAAGCATGTTGAAAAACAAACGACTGATTCTATCATTTTACTGCAACACATACTGTACATGCCTTCACCACTGCAGTGGGATCCGGTGCCTTGCTAAAAAACATTTTTATCACAGGTTGAGAGTGTCAGGGAGGTGGGTCTGTGACAATGTCTGTGCACGCCCTGCTCTATGGCTGCTGCATCTTCAGGTCGTCTCCACTCCTCCAGCTGTCACTTATTCTGGAGGACGTGGCAGCTTGAAGATACAGCAGTGGCCAGAGAGCAGGGCGTGCACAGACATCGTCACAGACCCACCTCCCTGGGATAAAAATGTTTTTTAGCAAGACACAGGATCACACAGCAGCGGGGAAGGTTTGAGACAGCAACTGTATTGCTTCCCACTGCCAGTGCTCCCCCTGTGCCCCCATGTAGTAGACAAGCCCCCAAAGCACCCCATATAAATTGGTTTGCCAAATATGTGCCCCCATACCGTATAGGAGATCTTCTTTGTGCCTCCATTTAGGTAGGGTTTAGTAGTGGAGGTATTGTGGATAAGGGGTGTAGTAGTACAGGTATAGATGAGAGGTGTAGTAGTGGAGGTATAGTGGATAAGGGGTGTAGTAGTTCAGGTACAGATAAGGGGTGTAGTAGTTCAGGTATAGATAAGGGGTGTAGTAGTGGAGGTAGAGTGGATAAGGGGTGTAGTAGTTCAGGTATAGATAAGGGGTGTAGTAGTGGAGGTAGAGTGGATAAGGGGTGTAGTAGTTCAGGTATAGATAAGGGGTGTAGTAGTTCAGGTATAGATAAGGGGTGTAGTAGTACCGGTATGGATGAGTGTTGTGTCAGTACATGCAGGGAGTTGCAGTGTTGTCACAGGCTGACAGCTAACCTGTGACAACACTACAACTCCTTGCATGCACTGACAGCCTATGACATCACTACAACTCCCAGCATGTACTGGCAACCTGTGGCAACACTACAAACCTGTGGCAACACTACAAATCCCAGCATGCACTGGGATCCTGGGAGTCAGTACATGCTGGGAGTTGTAGTGTTGTCACAGGCAAGCTGTCAGTACATGCTGGGAGTTGTAGTGTTGTCACAGGCTAGCTGTCAGTACATGCTGGGAGTTGTAGTGTTGTCACAGGCTGACAGCTAACCTGTGACAACACTACAACTGCCAGAAAGTACTGGGAAGGACACACACACATACACTCACTCACTCACTCACTCTCACACATACATGCATACATCCACTCTCACACACACATTCCCATGCAGGCACTTACATTTCATGAGGGATCTCCTTCTATCTTCCCAGCACCCAGGGCCGCCATCAGGAATTTCGGGGCCCCATACAACCAAAGTGTCTGGGCCCCCCCACATTAATAAAAAAAAAAAAAAAAAAATAGTGTGTTCGCCCCACGCCTTGCTGGGAGGTATAATTTGGTTCAGATCAATTCTAGAGAACTGGCTCATATTCCCCATTTTCCCCAGTGGCTTAAAATGTAACCTCTGTTATACCGTTATAAAATTGTAGAAATTAAATGTGAACAAGGTGCAATTCAAATAGACACTTACTTGTATAGCTGCCTCTTGTGCTCTGTATGCAGTGCATTATATTCACCCTTGCAACGTACAATTTACAGCGTGTCTACAAGCCCAGCGGGGCTCATTATGATGGAGACTAAAACTTATACAAGAGTGGGGTAGGGGTTCCCCTGTATTCAGAATGCTGTTGAGTACTAGGCAATGCCCCGTTTGGGGTTATTGAATTTCGAGGGTCTGGGGGGCTGTTTGATTTGTATATGTTCACCAATATCCCCCCCGGTATGCTCACTAACATAGAATATGTTGATAAGGCTAATATAATGAGGCTGTTCCATGTTAGTGAACATATACAAATCACACAACCCCCCAGGCAGACTAGTTTAGCTCACCCAAGCCAGTGATAGCGAATACATGGCGGTGAGAACGCTTTCTAGGAGACCCTGTTTGTGCAGCAGAGGTGTCTTTATCCTGCTCTGCATAGACCCTCGAAATTCAATAATCCCAGACGGGGCATTGCCTAGCACTCAACAGCATTCTGAATACAGGGGAACCCCTACCCCACTCTTGTATAAGTTTTAGTCTCCATCATAATGAGCCCCGCTGGGCTTGTAGACACGCTATAAATTGTACGTTGCAAGGGTGAATATAATGCACTGCATACAGAGCACAAGAGGCAGCTATACAAGCAAGTGTCTATTTGAATTGCACCTTGTTCACATTTAATTTCTACAATTCTATAACTGTATAACAGAGGTTACATTTTAAGCCACTGGGGAAAATGGGGTATATGAGCCAGTTCTCTAGAATTGATCTCACACACAGACACCAGCACACATGTATACAGACACCAGCACACATGTATACACACATACAGACACCAGCACACCAGGGCACGATGAAGTTTGAACTTCTGCAACCTGGAGAAATCACCTGATATCACCTGCAGTCCTATGTAACACCACATAACACAGTGGTATCTCTGAGTACAGATAATGTAGTAGATTTCACCTGCAGTCCTATGTAACAGCACAGATAACACAGTGATACCTCTGAGTATAGATCATGTAGTAGATGTCACCTGCAGTCCTATGTAACAGCACAGATAACACAGTGATATCCCTCTGAGTACAGATAATGTAGATGTCACCTGCAGTCCTATGTAACACCACAGATAACACAGTGATATCTCTGAGTACAGATAATGTAGTAGTCACCTGCAGTCCTATGTAACACCACAGATAACACAGTGATATCTCTTGAGTACAGATAATGTAGTAGCTGTCACCTGCAGTCCTATGTAACACTACAGATAACACAGTGATATCTCTGAGTACAGATAATGTAGTAGTCACCTGCAGTCCTATGTAACACAACAGATAACACAGTGATATCTCTGAGTACAGATAATGTAGTAGCTGTCACCTCGGGGCGCCCCTACTAAATGATGTTCTACAAAATAAGAAAAGTGTCATACAGGGACTCACAGGTGACGTCTTCTTTGATCTGAGGCGTCACTTTCCCTTTTCCTCTCCATCCGGCCCAGACCTCCATGATGATTCCTTCCAGATACGTTTCATCCCCTTAGAACCTGCGAGACAAACAATTTAGGCTCCGCACATTTCTAGCAACTTCCTTTCCTTTCTCCCCCCTGTAGGCTCCCATAGTAACTGCGCTGTGTGGGATGTCCCCTGTATGTAGGATTCCCAGCTGTGCCCCCATGAGCTAATAATGCCCCCAGAGGTACCCCCATGCACTAATAATGCCCCCAGAGATGCCCCCATGAGTTAATAATGCCCCCAGAGGTGCCCCCATATACTAATAATGCCCCCAGAGGTGCCCCCATATACTAATAATGCCCCCAGAGGTGGCCCCATATACTAATAATGCCCCCAGAGGTGGCCCCATATACTAATAATGCCCCCAGAGGTGGCCCCATATACTAATAATGCCCCCAGAGGTGCCCCCATACACTAATAATGCCCCCAGAGGTGCCCCCATACACCAATAATGCCCCCAGAGGTGCCCCCATACACCAATAATGCCCCCAGAGGTGCCCCCATATACCAATAATGCCCCCAGAGGTACTCCCATATACTAATAATGCCCCCAGAGGTGCCCCCCATATACTAATAATGCCCCCAGAGGTGCCCCCCATATACTAATAATGCCCCCAGAGGTGCCCCCATACACCAATAATGCCCCCAGAGGTGCCCCTGTAGACCAATAATGCCCCCAGAGGTGCCCCCATACACTAATAATGCCCCCAGAGGTGCCCCCATATACTAATAATGCCCCCAGAGGTGCCCCCATACACTAATAATGCCCCCAGAGGTGCACCCATACACTAATAATGCCCCCAGAGGTTCCCCCCATATACTAATAATGCCCCCAGAGGTGCCCCCGTAGACCAATAATGCCCCCAGAGGTGCCCCCATACACTAATAATGCCCCCAGAGGTGCCCCCATACACTAATAATGCCCCCAGAGGTGCCCCCATACACCAATAATGCCCCCAGAGGTGCACCCATACACTAATAATGCCCCCAGAGGTTCCCCCCATATACTAATAATGCCCCCAGAGGTGCCCCCATACACTAATAATGTCCCCAGAGGTGCCCCCATACACTAATAATGCCCCCAGAGGTGCCCCCATACACTAATAATGCCCCCAGAGGTGCCCCCATACACTAATAATGCCCCCAGAGGTGCCCCCATACACTAATAATGCCCCCAGAGGTGCCCCCCATATACTAATAATGCCCCCAGAGGTGCCCCCATACACTAATAATGCCCCCAGAGGTGCCCCTAAAAAAAACAAACATCCTACTCACCTAATCCGCGCTGTGCAGGCAGCAACTCTTCCTCCTCCTCTTCGGGCTCCATCTTGCGAGCCGCAGGGACGGGACTTCCGGCAGGCGTGATGACGTCACATCATCACGCCTGCCGGAGGGGCACATGACCACGGCCCGGCCTCCCATAGGCTGCTGGTATGAAGTGCCGGCAGCCTATGGGAGAGAATACAGGAGGAGGACGCTGACAGGTCCTTCTCCTGTATTCTAATCGCTTTAATGTTCCGCCCGCTGTGCGGGCGGAACATTAAAGCGATCAGTGCATCCCGAGAAGCTGCGTGGCCGCAGCTTTTCGGGATGCTCAAAAACAGTTGGCAAGGGGGGCCGTGCGGACCCCCCTAGCGTAGCGGTCGGGGGGCGGCGGCCGGCGGGCCCGCCGGGCCCCCTACCGTGTCTCTTAGGGTCCGGGCCCCATACGGCAGTACCAGTTGTACTGCCCTATCGGCGGCCCTGCCAGCACCTGCAGCTCCTCTGTCGTCCTCCTCACCGGCACTATGCTCTCCCGCCCCTCCCCCTCCTGTCCTGCACAGACAGGAGACTGAAGCCATGAGGTGAGAGCCGGTGAGACCTACAGACTGCTGACAGGGGAGGGAGCACGACCCCAGACTGCATCCTAGTGAGAAGGACAGCTCTGTAAAAGTCTGTTCTTCTCACTAAGCAATGCAGTATACAGCCAGCAGCACCGTCCCCTCTCTGTGAGTCACCTGGCCCCTACAGCACTCCCGTCACTGCGGCCCTGGTTACAGTGCAGGGTGGGCTGGCGGGCGAGCGGGGGACAGGATGGATGGGTAAGAAAATTAATTACCCATCCAGACTGTGCCCCCTGTAGTTTTGCGCCCTAGGCCATCGCCTACCCCTGCCTACTCTTTGTCCCGGCCCTGGGGGGCACTCCTGGACCTAATCTTAACCAATAGGCCAGACAGAATATCAAAAATAGAGGTGAGGGGTCACCTAGGTAATAGTGACCATAACAGTAAGTTTTCAATTATCCTTTAATAAAATTATTAGTAGAGGGACTACAAAAACATTACATTTCAGGAAGGCTAACTAAACTAAGAGAGGACCTTGGGGACATAGACTGGGACAATGCCTTCAGAAATAAAAGTACACAAGAGAAATGGGACATATTTAAGAGCGTCCTGGGAAAATCGTGTGAACGACACATACCATATGGGAATAAACGTAGTAGAAATAAGAGAAATCCAATGTGGTTAACTACAGCTGTAAGGGGTGCAATAAATGATAAGAAACAAGCATTCAGACAACTAAAACAAGAAGGTAGTGGGGAAGCATTGAGCAACTATAGACAGAAGAATAGAATGTGTAAAAAACAAATAAAAGAAGCAATAATAGCAACAGAAAGAAGGATTGCCACAGAAAGTAAAACTAATCCCAAAATGTTCTATATAAACAACAAAAGACTTAAAATCGAAAATGTTGGTCCCCTCAGAAAATAACCTGGGTGTAATGGTGGAGGGGGAAGAGGAAAAGGCCAAGCTATGAAATGCATTCTTCTCTACTGTACCAAAAACAAACAAGGAAGGCAAGGCACTACTAAAGTCTATAAGGCAGGGTGCTCAACCCAACATGACATGAAGAAACTACTACAAATCAACAACCAAAGAAAAAGCCATGTCATACATACAAGGGTGGCACTTCCCGAAAAAATAGAGAAAGCTGCATGTAAATGTGAAAAGTATAGCAAATTTTATTTTATTGGTACACAAAGAGTCAAAAAGTGCACAACATACAAATTAAAAGCACTTAAAACCACAACATACACAGGTCCATGTTAAATAGGCATGGAACCAGGACAAACTGACATGTGTCTGTATAATAAACCCCCTAAGGTAAGTAATACTGACTCACAACATAAAGTAATGTGGATGTGTCCTAATTAGAGCAGTAATGTCTCTGTAAGTAACTCAGCTCGATGGACACAAAACAACCCAAATAGGTACAAGGGAAGAAATTATATGAAGACAATATGGAGGAGTCAGTAAGTAGGATCAAATATCACCAGAGGGGGAGTCCATGTCAGGGTCCGAGAAACCCCACGCGTTCCGTCTCCGTCACGAGACTTTCTCAAGGCCCTTGAGAAATATATATGAAAGGACAGTACAGAGATCTTTGTAGTGGTCTTTTTACTCCTAGGTCGGTAACCATGACAAGGGGGCATCCTCTACATCTAGAGGAAAGAAGATTTCATCATCAGCATCGACGCGGGTTCTTTACTGTACGAGCGGTAAGACTGTGGAACTCTCTGACACATGATGTTGTTATGGCCAATTCATTAAATTCACAAGTTCAAGTTACAAGTTATGGGCATTAGATTTCATGGTGATACGTTGATCCAGGGATTGTTCTGGTCGCCATTGGAGTCGGGAAGGAGTTTTCTCCCTGTGATGGGGCAATTGTCGTTTGCCTTATAGGGGTTTTTGCCTTCCCTGGATTAACACAGTAGGATTTCCCTAGGTTGAACCTGATGGACTCTTGTCTTCTTTAAACCTTATTTACTATGTTAGGCTGCGTTCACACTACGTATATATCTCAGTCAGTATATGTCATTCAGGATTGCAACAAAAACCAGGAGTGGATTAAAAACATAGAAAGGCTCTGTTCACACAATGTTGAAACATTGTGTGAACAGATCCTTTCTGTTTTTTTAATCCACTCCTGGTTTTAGTTGCAATACTAACTGAAATATACTGACTGAAATATACATAGTGTGCACGCAGCCTAACTTATCAGTATTATTGCAAGATCCATGTCCCCCCTCCCCCCCGGCTCCTGATATGATTTCTGCTTGAGACCAGCCAGCCCGTCTTTGGACCATTATATATACACCAGCATACCATTATGTATATACAGCCTTGCATAGCATTATATATATATATATATATATATATATATATATATATATATATATATATATATATATATATATATATATTCTCACACACACACACACACACACACACATACTATTCGCTTTTCTTACAGCCTGGTTGCACTGGTGACTCATTTTAAGGCTATGTTCCCACACAGTATTTTTGCTCAGTATTTTGCAACTAAAAACAGGAGTGGATTAAAAACACAAAAAGCTATGTTTACACACTGTTGAAATTGAGTGGATGGACGTTATTTAATGGCAAATAATTACAGTTATTTTAAAACAACGGCCATTGTTTTGAAATAACGGACGGCCATCCACTATGTTTCAACAGTGTGTGAACATAGCCTTTCTGCAAAAAAAAAACTGAGCAAAAATAAGTGGGAACATACCCTAAGGGTGCATTTATACTGAGGAAAAAAGGTGGAAATTCCGAGTAGAATCCCTGTTGTGGACAATGCTCTGAATTCCGCCTGCCTCAGTGTTAATGTAAGGCACATCAACTCTCCAAATAGTTGACATGTCAATTCTGAGCAGAGGCGCCCTTGCTAGGGCCAGTTGAGCTGAAGGAAAAAAAAAAAATGGTGAACAATCCCTTTAAGAATTGAAGATTTTTTTTTTATTTTTTAAAATAAGCAAAAAACTTTTTGTAATTTTATAAGTAGATGTAATGCTTTATTTCATCATTAAATACATAGTACAATGAGTGCAATGTTAATGTGACATTATTGGTAGAGAGGCAATGTAAACAATGGCATAGGGAGTGCATATTATGTAACATACTGAAAAAGCAGATGTTCAGTGCCATAGAAGCACATGTCCAAACATTGTTAGGTAAGTTAAATACAGTGACAAAGCCTGACACAGACGGGAAAATCGGCTTCTATTAGCTATATGGCATTTGTCTGGATAGGGTGTTAATCCAAAGCTCAGAAGATTGCATAAGCACTACCATAGTATTTGCTGCAGAGAGATCAGGGCATTGCCATTTGTAACCCATATAGCACTCTCTACATGTTGGCATTTTTGAACTCTGATCACTGAAATGGTGAGATATGTGCAGAAATCCTACATTTTTACTCTCTACTTGACTGTATTTTTTTTAATAGGCATTAGCACCACAAACTTCTGGCCGTTTTTTCCCCCCTATGGTTGCGTGAAACAATCTTATCCCTAAGGCTGTAGAAAGCTGTAGAAATTCTAACTTTCTCAAAAATGTAAACCTTCCCTGAATTTATAATTATAGAAAAATATTAAAGATATAATATATACAGTGAACGGACGGGTGTAGCCGCAAGATTACAATGTAAGAACATTACAGCTAAGAGATTAGGTTGATTCTGGTCTCAGAATTCTCAAGAATTTATCAAAAACTTTCATTGGAGTCCTAAGAGGTGACTAGATGTGTTTTTAACCAATGTAAGTAGTGGTTAGTTACACTAAAAGGTCAGACAGTATCTTCTCTATTCTTGTCTAATCCTGGTGGAAGTCAATCTCCTTGTAAATTCATTTAAACTGGATTAAAATCAATGAATACCTTGGAGATTACTTTTTTTCTGGCCTAGTACCAACTAGTATGGTTTTGTTATGTTACATAATGTAAATCTTTCTTCTGCTTGGAAAGTGCATCAAGCTTCTGTCTTACATTTGCCAGTCTGCTCCCTCAGTCTTAGCAGTCATCGCCCTTCCAACAAAATCCCTGAATAATCTATGCACAGATTTCCAGAAAGCGAGACATCCTCATACAGTAAGACAGTTAGATAAAGACAGAGATCCTAAGTGGAAGACATTGCAGTTATGGGATACTTCTCCGTCTTCCATTCTGAATTGTTTTCAACACGTTAGAGAGGTCAAAACTTTTTGTAATTATTTCTAGTAGTTCTGCGTCCTTTTCTATTCCACCGATAAACTCTTCCAATGTCAACTCGCCTGGAAGTAAAAGGACAGCATGTGAAAATGTGTAAAGAAAGGTGACCTGGTAGTCAGGAAAATCATAACTCCAATCATAATAAATCTTATAGTAATTCAGAAGTCAGAGCAGTAATGACTTTAGTTTTTTTCCCCCCCAAAAATCTAAGAAAGTGCCGGTGTGCATTAAGCATATTTAACAGGCAAACATTGGTTACTGCTTATAATTCTAAATTCTATAAAGCTTTTTCTAATCCCAGACAACCCCTTTAACTCCTTCATGTCAGAGCAATTTTTGTTTATTCCTCCAATGCCATGGCATTTTTTTTCTTTCATTCTTTTTTGTGTGACACCAATTGTACTTTGTAATGACATGCTTCATTTATTTCATAAAATATGCTGAAAAACCAAAAACCAAAAAAAAAAAAAAATTTCAAAATTTTTCAAACTTCAGGTGGGTTTCTCCATGTGGTAAAATTGACATGTTACCTCTGTTCCTCTAGTCAGTAAGATTTTGACAATAGGCAACTTATATATATTATATTTTACTACTTCAGGCTGGGTTCACACTATGTATATTTGAGGCTGTATTTGGTCCTCAAGTCAGGTCCTCATAGCAACCAAAACCAGGAGTGGATTGAAAACACAGAAAGGATCTGTTCACACAATGTTGAAATTGAGTGGATGGCCGCCATATAACAGTAAATAACGGCCATTATTTCAATACCACAGCCGTTGTTTTAAAATAACAGCAAATATTTGCAATTAAATGGCGGCCATCCACTCAATTACAACATTATGTGAACATAGCCTTTCTGTGTTTTCAATCCACTCCTTGTTTTGGTTGCTATACAGCCTCACAAATACAGCCTCAAATATACATAGTGTGAACCCAGCTTAAATGTTAAAACATTTTGAGAAAAAAATTCAGGTGTTTAGAATGTCTCCATTCTGACTTTTTGGTTTGTGGGGATATTTTATTTTAGGCATCATTTTTTTGTGCCATGATCTGTACTTTCTATCAGTACTTTACTTTCACTTTTTTTATTACTTTTTTTTCTGGGATATGATGGGACCAAAAATCAGCAATTTTGCACTTGAGGGATTTGTGCTTACACCCATTACCGTGCAAGATCAGGAATGTGATAATACAATAATTTAGGCAATTCTGCAAATATGTTTTTGTTTTTTTTAATATATATTTTTATTTGGAAAATATGTAGAGGGGGGTGATTTATACTTTTATAAATCACCCCCAATACCTCTACCTATCTGCTTTTACATTTGTCCCTATTACTAGAGCCCACCTCCAACTTTTATAAATAAAGGAGATCTCTTTTTTTAATCTGTTGGCCTAAAATGTTCCCCAATCACGAATCCGAGTCACATAATTGTAATACATTAACTCTTATGTCAACACCCAAGGCTGATCTCAAACTCTCGTACTGCAGTCATAATTTCCAAGTGAAATTCTTCCCTAACTGTATCCCAGCTCTTAATACTAACACCATTCCAAATGTCCCCAAATCTCTGTATCCCTGATTCCCAAAACTTTTTAACACCCACCACTTTACTTGTTTCAGTCAACTTAAAGTTTCCCCATAGTGGGGCAAACCCCATAATCCCATTCAATTTCCCATACCTTTTTTATTTATTTATTATTTATTGCACACCTTTGTAGTCCCCCTAGGGGACTTCTATAAGCAATACACTGGTTGCTTATTAAGTTCAATGCAGTACATTGATCCATAGAATCTGCACTCGACTGCTACAGATCGGTGATCGCTGATCTTAGATCTCAGACTGCAATGAGAATGGATCAGCACCCTGCAATCTCACTGCAAGTAGCCGATCCCCCACCGGACCACCAATGACAGGTACTCTAGGCCATTTAAATGCTGCTATTAGTTTTGACAGCGGCAGTTAAATTGCTAAGTAGCCAGTATGAAGGATTGATTCATACCGGCTACAAGTGGTGGCCCCCAGCTACTGATAGGGGAGGGGGGCATTATTTATACCCCCTTACTGGCATCACAACATAACTGTACATCATGATATGGGAAAGGGTTAAGGCTAATAACACAAAACAAACAAACATAGGTAACGTAAATAAACATACCATCTCCATTTATATCAATTTTTTTGAATAGCATCGATGTGAATTCCTCAGGATTTATTCCCTGGTGACCATTTATAGCTTGAACTGCCTGGAAAAAAAATATCATCACATGTAAGATAAGAATACTCAATGCACTTAAGTCTAACTTCCTTCAGTAATATGTGATCTATGGTTAAATATTGTCACCTTGATTTTGGCTCTAGTAATAATGGCTCAGATTTACTATTGCAGATGCACAAAAAATTGATACACGACTCACCCCAAATTTATTTAATGCTGGGTCCTTCAAAAAGGACGTGACCAGGGGCGTGGCTAGGATTCATAGGGTCTCATAGCAAAAGACCACCATACACTCCTGCCTCCAGCCACGTACACATACTCACCTGACTTGCTGTCCCCCGGCATTCCTTCATTCCCCCAGCTGGGAGAACAAATGCCAGCAGACTGCAGCGGGCCAGGTGAGTATGTGTATGTGGCTGGGAGCAGGGGTGGATACAGATTGCTTAGGACCCCGAGCAAAAAAATGTTTCTGGCCCCCCTATAAGCAAACAATGCCACCACACTCTTCCTCTACCAAGGAGCATGGAAAACTAATATTATATGCGCTCAAAAATGTACACCATTTTAGTCTTTTGTGCAAACATTTGAGAGTATTGTGCAAAAATTCCAGACTTTTGAACACTGGTTATCTGCACTGGTATCACACAGCATGTCTTAGATACACTAGTATCTACTACTGCCTATGGTGGGAATCAGTGTTACCTTGGTCTAAGACTAACTTGGTTTAAGAGCGTTTTGGTTTAAGAGCATTGCTTTGGTTTAAGAGCTCCCTGTAGTGGGTGGGAGCGCGAGTGGAGGAGGGGCATGGCCTGCATAGCGGGGTCTACAGCACAGTACTCTGACCCAGAAAGTCTCCCTTACCTTCCAAATCATGGCAGATTTACTTCAGGCTGGGGCTCACATCAGGGGACAGGACTGTGGAGGTAATCTCTCCATAGCTGTAACCCCTCTCTCCCAGGACAGAGAGTGCGGCATGTATGTGCCCACATCTGCCCTGCTCATTCCTTTATGCTCCCTGTAGTCTCTGTCACCCCTTGTGTTTCCCATCCTCTCCATTACTGTACAGTAACTTATATTACAAGCACGGTTCTGAAACAAATTATGCTCGTAATCCCAGGCACCACTATATATATATATATATATATATATATATATATATATATATATATATACACACACACTGATGCACATATGTACAAACAAACACATACTGGCACACACAGAGCATATACACATATACACAACTGACACACACACAGACACATTTACACAGGAATGTGATTACACTAGTGCATAAGTATACGCCATGAATAGACCGTACACAGGCAAATCATCTTCCAAGTATAATAGGAACTATTGTACCATAAATAATATCTGCTGCAGAACATCTTTATAAGCAGATCTGTCAATCACCAGATTGTTGGAACAAGAGACAGTATAAGCTTGGAAGCATTTTCTTTTAGTGGTGGGTTCTCTTATAACAGCCGAGCATAATATCAGTATACAGGATATCAGTATACATTGCGGTATCAGTGTGCAGTATACACCATAATATAAGTATGCAATATGCACCGTGGTGTCAGTATGCAGTATACACTGTGATATCAGTATGCAGTATATCAGTATGTAGTATACCCCATGATATCAATATACATTACGATATCAGTATGCAGTATATCAGTATGTAGTATACACCATGATATCAACATACATTACGATATCAGCATGCAGTAGACACCATGGTATGAGTATGCAATATGCACCGTGATATCAGTATGCAGTAGACACCATGATATGAGTATGCAGTATACTCTGTGATATCAGTATGCAGTATACAGCGTGTAACTCAACCGCAGCACTGTGTCATTTATCTAATATGCATGAATTTTGAATTTGTTGCTGTATTAGGAGATGGAGCGTCCCACTCTATCTCCATAGCTCCAGCCTCCAGCGTGAGACACAGCACCATAGAATTCTAACGCATATTTTCGTATGCACAGTTATACACAGCGAACAAGTGCTCAGAAACATTCTGGCACCAAATTCAAAATTTATACATTATACATTATTATAATGACTGTGCTGCCCAATGTTTTTTTTTTTTTAATGATCACTGGAGATACTTTAGAGCCTAAAATGGCCTTAAGTACAGCGCCAATTTTCATTTTTGCATTTTAATTTTTCCCTCCTCGCCCTAAAATTAACCATACAATTAATACTGAAACCCCCAAAATATCATTTATGGGGTGAAATTGGGATAAAAAATGCCATTCCGCATATTTTGGGGGATTTCGGTGTTTACGTAGTGCACCTTACAGTAAATTTGATATTTTATCTTTATAAGTCAGTCAGAATACAGTGATGTGCAGTTTATACAGCTTTTCTAATGTTTTACTATTTTTATTAACAGTAAACCTTTTTTTTTTTTGCAAATAAGTATGTTTTAAACAGCCCTCTTGTGACTCTTATAGTGCTTTTATTTTTTCACCTGCAGGGCTATATGTGGCATCATTTTTTTGCACCATGATCTCTAGTTTTTAATAGTATCACATATGTGTAGATCGGACGTATTGATCACTTTTCATAAATGGTTTTAATATATAAAATGTAATAAAAAACGAGCAATCCCAGCGGTTTTTAACCGCTTTTTGTTAACACCGTTCACCATGTGGGAATAATACTGTTTTATTTTAATAGATTGGACTTTTACATGGTTGCATTGAATTGCATACACTGATCTCTGCTATTGCATGGCAGGGATCAGTGTGTTATCTGCGATCTTCTGATAGAGCCTGACTGCACAGAGAAAGGTTAAAGCCCCTATTACCCGGGGGGACTGGAGGAGCACTGTCAGCTCATGAAAGCCGGGGGGCTAGGCAGAGGGGGGGGTGCCCAAGTGAATCTCTAGATCGTCCGGGCAGCCATAGCATATAGCATCGGTCTGCTGCCGCCGCTCCTATTCCACAGGGAGACGGCAGCAGATTGCTGTTATTTGAGTTGTTTGGCTTAAAACATGTTTAAAGACAAATGACTACAACGATCAGCTGACATCGTTCATGTTGGCTGATTGTTGTGTTCTATTACACAGGACTGCCGATAATCGTCCCGTGTAATAGGGCCTTATGAGACCCCTGGCAGTCAGGCAATGCGATTGGAACCCCCGCAAACTGTAAGTGACAGGAGCTGCTCCTGTTTCTTGCACTTAAATGCAGCGGCACAATCACAGCATTTAAGGGGTTAATTGCAGCTGCCCGCCATTGAGGGTGAGGGCCTCACGCGCTATGAAGCAAGCTCAGCTCCTGTGCTCACTTCATAGTCCGGTACCCCACTGGGGCGTACATTTATGGCCGATTGCGCCAAGGCCCAGGCTGCTGGGGCATAAATCTACACATGTGGCCGTTAAGGGGTTAAAGGGAACCCGTTACCATAAAAATGCTTCCTAAGCTATTGCCATCATGTTATAGAGCAGAAGGAGGGGAGCAGATTGATATATATCTTAACAGGAAAAGATTCAGTATAACTTGTAATTTATTGATTGAAATCCCTGATCATTCAATACTAAGGAGTCCAGTCCATTGAGTGACCCCGCCCACTGGACTCCTTACCACAGAATGACCAGGGATTATAACCAACATGTTACAAGTTATAATGAATCTTTTCCCACAAAGATGTATATGAATCCGCTCAGCTCTTCCTGCTCTATAGCATGGTGGTGATAGCATTGTCTTGATGACTGGTTCCCTTTATATATAAAACCACTGATTGACAATAAAACCGGGTTGTGTGTTTTCCTCTGCAAGTGTCGACAAAATTAGCTGGCTCCATGGTACACATGAATGCGGGTACATGCGTATGGCAATAGATGATTGATTTTAAGAAGGTTATGCACTAAACCACATGAAAGGAAACATTCCTAATAGGCATATTTGCTCCTATTTAAAGGGGTACTCCAGCTAAATGTTTTTCTTTCAAATTATCTGGCACCAAAAGGTTACATAGATTTATAAAATTACTTCTATATAAAAGGTTCCAGTCTTTCAGTACTTATCAGCTGCTTTATGTTCTGCAGGAAGTGGAGTATTCTTTCCAGTCTGACACAGTGCTCTCTGCTGCCACCTCTGTCCATGCCAGGAACTGTGCAGAGCAGGAGAGGTTTTCTATGGGGATTTACTGCGCTAGACAATGTTCACGCACCTTTTGGCTATGTTCACACTGCGTATGAGTCCGGCCGTAGTGCGAACCGCGAATATACGCACGTAGTTAGGAGGTTGATGTGTTCGCTTGAAAGTATACGATATACGCCCGCACAGTGCACACTACGTATGAGCTTACAGCCGGATCGTATACGGCGCCGTGAAAAATGAACAAGACCATTGTTTGAGGACGGAAATGTTGAAACTCACGGCTGTGGATTTCCATGCGGTCCCGTACGGAGTACTTATTTCAGCCAAATTGATCTTGATTTTTCGATCCAAAAGGTTCTGTGAGTTTTATTGGGCTGGGCGAAGATTTCCAAGTAAATGACCTGTTTCAGATCGCTACGAAACAAGCTAGGGAAGCATAACTGTACTACGGGCGTATGTTCGCGGTGCGTACACATCCGGCTGCATGTCTATTTTTCCCACGCCCGTAGTTTCAGCCGCACATGTACGGCGGCGTACGAAATGCGGCCGGACTCATACGCAGTGTGAACATAGCCTTTAAGTGTGTGAACACAGCCCTAAAGTGCACTTGCAGTTTACTGAAACCTGCCTATCATTCTGTATTATTTTCTCTGTGTATGTCCTCACTCCAGCAGCCTGGGACGTAAGAGTAAAGTCCTGTATATATTGTACACAATTAGAGGAATCACAATGCGCTGCTGGCCAGTAACAAGGTTATTTTTAGCTCAATGGGAAATCTAATATACATATTCAATTTATAATAATACATACGGCTCTGAATTATTTATCAGGTGTTTTTAACTGTCTCCGCCATCTGTTGTGCGATTTGCATGAAGAGAAGAAGTCTACGTATTTCTATGATAATTTGGGCAAATGTCTGCAGATTTATCTAAGAATAAAATGTATAATAATAGTTACTAAAGTAATGTATAGAATATCTATATCCCTCTACTATCTATCTATTATCTATCTATCTATCTATCTATCTATCTATCTATCTATCTATCTATCTATCTATCTGTTATCTATCTCTTCTATCTATCTATCTATCTATCTATCTATCTATCTATCTATCTATCTATCTCTATCTATCTATCTATCTATCTATCTATCTATCTATCTATCTATCTATCTATCTATCTTTCTAACGATCTATGTTATCTGTCTCTCTTTGCTATCTTTCTAAAAGCTTATATAACCTGTTGGTTATAAAATCTATTATCTGGTCTGTAAGACTGCCAGGGCTGTCCTGGCCATCTGGAATTTCTGGCAAATGCCAGCAGGGCTGGATCCTTTGTGGCAGCAACTGGCTTTTCCCTTGCACAGTATGTGCTGTGGAAGCCTAAAGATAGGAAAGTGGCGTTATTAAAGGGGTTATCCAGCGCTACAAAAACATGGCCACTTTTGCACCACTCTTGTCTCCAGATTGGGTGGAGTTTGAAACTCAGTTCCTTTGAAGTAAATAGAGCTTAATTGCAAACCACGCTTGAACTGGAGACAAGAGTGGGGCAAAAGTGGCCATGTTTTTGTAGCGCTGGTTAACCCCTTTAACATGGAACTTTATGTTGAGGAACCTCAAGGAAAGGAAATGGATGTTAACATGGGACTGTATATTGTGGAGCCTAAGGCCCCGTTCACACAGAGCAAAACTGGTGAAATTCAAATACCGCCAGCCTCCGTGTCATAATGGGAGTCTATGGGAGGCTCACGTGCCTCCTCTATCCCTGCTGAAGAATGAACATGTTTATTCTTCAGCGCAGAGAGAGGAGGTGCACGAGCCTTCCATAGACTGTCATTATGACACGGAGGCTGGCGGGATTCCGCTGCAGAGAATTCTGTCAGTTTTGCTCTGTATGAATGGAGCCTTAGGCTGGGTTCACACTATGTATATTTGAGGCTGTATTTGGTCCTCATGTCAGGTCCTCATAGCAACCAAAACCAGGAGTGGATTGAAAACACAGAAAGGATCTGTTCACACAATGTTGAAATTGAGTGGATGGCCGCCATATAACAGTAAATAACGGCCATTATTTCAATACCACAGCCGTTGTTTTAAAATAACAGCAAATATTTGCCATTAAATGATGGCCATCCACTCAATTACAACATTATGTGAACAGAGCCTTTCTGTGTTTTCAATCCACTCCTGGTTTTGGTTGCTATACAGCCTCACAAATACAGCCTCAAATATACATAGTGTGAACCCAGCCCTAGGGTGCGTTCACACCTACAGGATCTGCAGCAGATTTGATGCTGTGTTCAGTTATTTAAATGAAATCTGCTGCAGAAAATCAGCTGCAGATCCTGTAGGTGTGAACGCACCATTAAAGAGACTCTGTCAGCAGGTTTGTGTTGTCCTATCTCAAGATAGCATCACATAGTGAAAGAGAAGCTAAACATTGTAATGCATCACTTACACTGTTCTGTGCAGCTGATTCAGAGATATCCTCCTGAATAACATGGACAATAAGTAGTCCTCCACATTATGTGCATGTGCTCAGTAGTCCTGGATATTTATGAGAAGCAGAAAGCTCCGCCCACCAGCTGCTGATTGGCAGTTATCTATCCATGCTGTGTATAGGCAGTCAGCTGTCAATCAGCAGCTGGAGGGCGGGGGAGGGGTGTGGCAATAATCCTCTTTATGTTTTGAGGCTCCATAGACTCTTTTTCAAATATGGAGTAAAGGGAGACTACTAATGGATAGATACTGATGAGAATTTTTAAATTGAATATGTGGATTTTTTTTTTTTTTTTAGAAAAAGAAGAACTGCACAAAGGATTAACTCCTTCAGTACTAGAGAATTTTAGATTTTTGCAGTTAAGTTTTTCCCTCCTCCCATAACCATTTTGGGGCTTGTTTTTTGCAGTACCGTCTGTATTTCATGACACCTTACATTTTACCATAAGATATACTGCATAGATCAAACAAATATTGATGAAGTGAAATAAAAATTGTGTGTGTGTATGTTGTTGTCTTTATGTCGGTCACTCACTTTTTGTGTCATGATCTGTAGTTTTATCTTTACTGGTTTGGGTTGGATGGGACGTTTTGATCCCTTTCTATTTAATTTTATGTGAGATGCAATGTGACCAAATTTTGGCATTTAGTATTTTTTTTTCTTTTGTTTGTGACATTCATTGTTCTGGATCAATAGCATTATATTCAGTTCGGATGATTCTGCATGGGGTAATAACAAATATGTGAATATTTAACATTTTTATTTGGAAAATGGGAAATGGGGGAGATTTAAACTTTTTTTTCCCATTTTGCAATTTATTATTTTTTTGACACATTTTTGTGCACCCCATTCCCTTCTAGCCTGTTAATTAATATGGGTTAGTCACACAAGAAAAAAAAATTAAAGGAAGTAACTGAAACTTATTAACTATTGATCAACATTTTACAGGAAAATAAGATGGATATTTTAATTTATTTTTGGACTTTCATGAGAAAACCAATTTTAGTCATGCCAATATGCCAAAAATAAAATCAAACTTTTATCCATTTCAGTAAAAGCTATACCGCCTTGAAAACTATTTTTCTTTATTCTATCACGACACAAAACCTAGTTGCAAAAAAGAAAAGGAACAGCGCATGGCGCACATATTACAATAAAGAAGTGGGAGAATCTTGTACTATAACTCCTATCCTTCATCTTGAACTCTGTGAACAAGCCGCTCTGCGCCAAGCGTCCGAGTACTCCATACATCCTGCCTCCGATGACTGAATCTTCTCTTTGACACAAAACCTAGTACATTTTATAACCTATCAGAGAAAGAGTGAAAGGGACAGCAGAATGTAAAACCTAAAGACAGTGACACCTAGTGGGGAAACTGCATACTTCATTCACCACTTGTTTAACCTGAGAACTTTAGGACAGGTGCATAAAAAAACGCTAGTAGTGGGACACCACAGTGATCATGTCTTTGCAGATACTGTGATACACAATCATACTTAACCCAAAAAGCTGCTGAAGATGTTTTAGATCAGTAAAAGAGATGAGCGAACCTCGAGCATGCTCGAATTCATACAATTCAAGTTGTATAAAGCTCTAAGGTTGTCTGGAAAACATGGATACAATCAATGACTATATCCATGTTTTCCACAAAGCCTTAGGGCTTTATCCAACTTCAGCAGCCACCGCTAATCAAATGCCGAACAATCGGGTTTAGATGAACTCCAGCATGCTCGAGGTTTGCTCATCTCTAATAAGTAACAATGCCTACAATCCAAAAATAAAACATTAATGGAAAAATCATTCTCTACACGATTCTCGACTTCAGACGTCATTTCTTAAATTAGCCTCAAGTCCTTAAGGATAAAGATTCCCTACGAAAGTTCATAGATTCACTCCCCAGTCAATGCTGGTTATACGTTATTGATCTGTTTCTATAAGAAATTCTTGTCTTTCTCCTTTCTTATCTAAAGGGATCAACGAGCTTCACACAAGATCTAAATAGCTCGGTACGAGACTGATTTTTTTTTTTCTATTATTCCTTATTCTTGATGGTTCAGCTGTTTCCTCTAATACTGATCATACATTACTGTTGGCCTAAGCTAATCATCATCTAGAATAGAATTCCATCATTCCTGCACAGAAACACCTTAATTGATTCTTCTTTTATCGGTTTCTTCTTTTTATCGGTTTGACCTTATATACCAAACCTTCTCCTATGTCACTGACCTTACCTACCAAACCTTCTCCTATGTCACTGACCTTACCTACCAAACCTTCTCCTGTCACTATCCTTACTTATTAAACCTTCTGCCTTCAGAAGACTGGACCTGGATACAGTAAGTATAGCTGTTATATAGTAGCCTTCAGGAGACTTGTCCTGGTCACAGTAAGTATAGCTTTGTTTTAAAGCATGAGAATTAAAAAAATAATAATGAATTTAAATTGCAGACATGCTTTATATCACACCCCCTGCTGATTTAGCAGGAAGTTATAATTAGAGATGAGCGAACTGGTTCGGCCGGTATGGGATCTGGGTTGGATTTTCCAAAAAGTCCGATCGGATTAGGATTTTTGGAAGTCCGCTCCGGATTTTTTTTCTTCTTGCTTTCTAAAATGGCAGCCGCTATAGCTTTAAGAGGTGCGGTCACATGACCGCATGAGGCAGTCTGCACAGAAAGAGGAAGGAGACTGTTACCAGTGCACACAGCTCGTCAGTGACAAAACGCTGCTGCTGCACGCTGGTGTACTGAGAAGATATTCTACAAAAGCAAAGACAAAAAAGTATTAGGAAAGCGGAGAGGAGAAACATATAGTGATTGAGAGAGAAAAATAGAGAGGGCGAAAGATAGATAGGTAGATAGATTAGGCATAGGAGAGAAAAGGGTGCACAGAACAAAAACGTACTATACAGATATCCAAGTACTATAGTGGCACCCTTGCGAGAGTGTATATGACATAGGTGTTTTCCTGAGGCACAAATATATACCTCGTGCATGTCTGTAGAATAAAACTTTAAAAAAAAAAAATCTGGAAGTCCGGTCGGAACTCATCTCTAGTTATAATAACAAGGACACTTTAAGTTAAATTTTTACTAACTCTACCAATATCAAGCATTCCATGACCTATTTTGTTAGTATTATAACACTGGAATCTTTTTATATTACTAAACATTTAGGAATTAATTGCTTATTAGAATCCTTGTCTGGTCTACAATATGTTAGCCACACAACTAACAGCCTGAGGACCTGCATCAATAAGCTCAGATGCAATGTTTTCAGAGGATACATGAAACATAAAATCTTAAGATGCTACAGCAGCCCATGGTAATAATCTAATACATATATAGAGTATAGAGTGCAGTCTGACATTTGACCACACAATATTCAGTGCATTAAGAAACCAAAAGACATACTGGATCTTTAAATTAGATATGCTTGTGCTACAGGGCCTTAAAGGGGATGTCCGGAGACAAAAAATAATAGTTTTAATGGATTGCTTTAATAAAATGACATTTAAAAAACTGAATATTATGACTCAACACGATTTGAAGGGCCTATTTTCATTTCTCATTATCAATAAGGCCTTTGTTTCCCTCGCATAGGTTTATATGTACCTGGTCTGTTATAACGGTTACACCACTTTTATGTGCCATTCTTAGCTATAGACATTTATTGCTTAGGTTCATTAGGATTATGGTTCCCCACTGTGTCTGTAAAAACATTGTTCGTGATTTTTGAATATTTGGCAGTTTCCATGTTCTTGGTTAATTACAGAGCTGTGAATGGACAGAAAGGGATTGAGAGAAATATGTTCTGATTATGATCAAAGGCATATAGAGGACCCTGACATGTCTTCTCATATGTTCTACTGTATGTGTATGTTTCACCCATATTGTTGAGCACCTTCTTCTATAACTCTCTAGTGCTGTGAAGATTTATACAGTGGTGCCTTGGATTAACAAACAAACATTCAGAAACAGCTGAATATGTGATATTATAAGTTACTGTACAGTTTAACTTATATAGTATAATATATAGTAAGTGCATAAACCTGAAAAACAGCAGCAGTTTGTAGATACAGGATGGAACTGCAAATCCCCATAATGCAGTAGTGTAGTACAACAGGCTAGAATAGAGAAGCAGGGCCGCTGTCAGAGGTCTGTGTGGTCAGATGACAGCGATCGGTAAGGGGTGTGTTCAGAATGGACCAATCAGGAAGATAGAAACCCAGAGCTGTACAGGAGGACAGTGAAAGAAACTTTTCTATACAGCAGTGTGAATGGCTGAGTGTAAGTGTAGGCACATTATAGCAACAGTATGTATAGCTGAGTGTGAATGCAGGCACATTATAGGAGCAGTGTGTATGGCTGAGTGTGAGTGCAGGCACATTATAGCAGGAATGGAGAGAATGGGAAACACAAGGGCTGACAGAGACTGCAGGGAGCATGAAGGAATGAGCAGGACAGAGGGATTACAGCTATGGAGAGATTACCTCCACAATCCTGTCCCCTAATGTGAGCCCCAGCCTGAGGTGGATCTGCTATGATTTGGAAGGTGAGAGAGACTTCCTGGGTTGGAGTACAGTGCTGTAGACCCCGCTATGCAGACCATGTCCCTCTCCCACTCCCCGTCCCACCCAGTACAGGGAGCTCTTAAACCAAAGCAGTGCTCTTAAACCAAGTCACAATTTTGAAAAACTGTGAGCTCTTAAACCAAAACGCTCTTAATCCAAGTAATCCAAGCTCTTAATCCTCTTAAACCAGGGTACCACTGTATTCGGTAGCTTGTATGATCTTTCTATGATATTTTGCCCCTCCATTTGGCTTTACATAATTTTTCTATCTGCCTCTCCTGTACAACCAGACTTTTACCCCCTGTCCTTCTTCCTCTTCTTCTTCTTCTTCTTCTTCTTCTTCTCCATTCTTCGTGCCACATTTGTACCATATATTTTCTTTTATGCTACTTGCAGTGATTGCATTATTTGATATAACCTGAACTTTCTTTGGCCTCATTATTCCCTGTTGAATTCTACACAATGCCTGATTCATGCCACAAAAATGTATCTGGCACTTGGGTCATATAAAACATTGAGACGAAACCTTTACAGAAGAGGTAAAGATGAGTGATAACTAAAAACGATGTCCAACCACTTCTATAAACAGTCTTCACTCTCAGGAGAGGAGGTTGCTTTCCCTTACCGTTATTATACTTAGCAATTCTCTTCGGTCAATTGATCCATTTCCATCTGCATCATATAGTTTAAAATACCACTTTAACTTCTGATCAATTTTTCCTCGTAAAACTAGGTTTATTGCGGCAATAAATTCCAAAAAGTCAATAAATCCATCCTGAAAATAAACAGAAAAATACAGGGTAGGTACAAACACGAAGAATATTTGTATTATCACTTTTTATTTTACATTGGAAACTTTCTATCCGAATCATTAAATGTTTTTATTTTCCAGTCAAATAAATAAACAAACAAACAAGCAAAGTAACAGCGTCACATGATTCAGCAGAAGCCGCTATCCATTAAAAATGACACAAAGTACAAAAGCAGCACAAATAATCGCTACAGTGCAGCTGCCCACTGCTAAATAAGTTTACTTGTTATATGTCATAATGAGAAGGATAGTATCAGTCTTAGATTAACCCCTAGACGCACCAGGACATTACTGTACGTCCTGGCGTCGCTAGGGGAGTTCAGAGGGGGTCGTGTGACGATCCCGGGTGCTATATGCAGCCCGGAACCGTGGCTATTAGTGGGCACGGTCCGATCGCCGTGCTCGCTAAGGCTAGGTTCACACTGCATTTTTGCTGTCCGTTTTTTTCAAACGGATGAAAAACGGATTAAAAAAACGGATGCATTTGTGTGCATCCGTTTTGATCCGTTTTTCCATTGACTTCCATTGTAAAAAAAAATGATCAAAACGGATCTTTTTTTTAACGGAACACAATAGTAGTATCAGCTACATTTTTGTGTCCGTCAAAAAAAAAAGATCCGTTTTGATCTGGTTTTTTTTTTACGATGGAAGCCAATGGAAAAACGGATCAAAACGGATGCACACAAAGGCATCCGTTTTTTTCATCCATTTTTTTGCAAAAAGCGGATTGCAAAGACGCAGTGTTAACCTAGCCTAATTAGGCATTTAGATGCAGCTGTCAAAGTTGCTTGATTGATTTGCTGTTGATTTGATTGCTAATTAACCTGTCTGATTGTATCTGGGGGCTTTAGCCTATTTGTGCTGCCATAGGATGATCAGGAAAGTAACCACAAACTCTCATAAATGTTTGGAGGTGCCTAAGTATATCAGACACTCCACGCTATTTGCACCTTTTTATGTGCTGTACAATTGCTACATTGTGTTCTATGTTATTTAGTCTCTGCTACATGTGCTATACGTGTAACCACTAATTAACAAAGGCCAAACCATGGAAAATGTTGCAAATATATACAAACAATGGTCCCCGACTAATGATACATAAAACACCAAAGAGGGACTAGAGACTGAGAACCGCTACTATGGTGCAGGTACTATATCACATAAGGTGCAAATTAATGGAATTATAGTATACAGGCAAATACAGAGACGCATGATTACAGGAGGGCAAACTCCTGTAAGTGTGGCCAAAATGTGCATTGGGGCTGGGGCCATGTCTGGACCTTAACACTTCTTCCGTGTTTACATGGTATGCTTCTTATGCGGTGTTGCACCACTGGGATGTTGTTATCAGTGGTATGATACAGCTCAGCCAAGGGTGGTACGGTTGTGACACCAGTGCTAGTTCAGGTTTGGTGGTATACCTGCTTTTGTGTTATGGCTGGCTGTACTGTTCCGCAATGGTCGGTGATCTGCTGGGCTTTGATGGGCCCCTTGGGCTCCTGTCACAGTAGTCACAGAGTGGAAAAATGACCCACCCAGACTATCAGTATCTCCACCCACAAAAAGGGGAAAAATGACCCAAGGTGTGTAATGGAGGTGTATAGATGCTGTGCAATGGAAGAGATGACTGAGTCCCAGTAGAATAAATATAACAGCTTCTGAACAGTCTCTAGGAAATACAGAACACTTTGGCAGTAAATAGCTTATCTGGACACAGGCTTTAGTGTTTCACTGGACCTGTGCTGAGAGATACTTGTAAGTGCTGATAAAAGAGGTAGATGTAGCTGTACTTGTATAGTTGAGAGTTGAGCAGTGAAGAGGAGAGAAGTTTGTCAAGAGGGTCCCAACCCAATGTAGTACTGTGCTCTTCCGGAACTTTAGAGAGAAGAATACTTGTGAGATACTTGAGAGAGAGAAATACTTGTGCCTGTGTTTAGACCAGTCATGTCAAACTCTGGCCCGCGGGCCAAATCTGGCCCGTGGTGCCAACTTTTTTGGCCCGCCAAGGCAATTCAGAGTTTGAATTACATCTCGCCCGCCATGGCTACTATATGAGAGACTATGGGGGAGGGCTGGCTACTTTATGAGACAATGGGGGATGCCTAGCTACTATATGAGACTATGGGGGAGGGCTGGCTACTATATAAGAGACTATAGGGGAGGGCTGGCTACTATATGAGACTACTAGTGAGGGCTGGTTACTATATGAGACTACTAGGGAGGGCTGGCTACTATATGAGACTACTAGGGAGGGCTGGCAACTATATGAGACTATGGGACAGGACTGCCTACTATATATGAGACTATGGGGAAGGGCTGCCTACTATAAAAGAGACTATTGGGGAGGGCTGGCTACTATATAATACACTTGGGGGGCTGGCTACTATTTGGGCACTACAGGTAGGGCTGACTAATATGTGAGACTACAGAGCATGGCTGGCTACTATTTGGGCACTATTGTGAATGCTGGCTACTATATGAAAATACAGGGTGGGCTAGCTACTATGAGACTACAGGGTGCACTGGCTACTATATAAGAGACTATGGGGAGGACTCGCTACTATATGAGACTACTGGGGAGGGCTGGCTACTATATGAGACTACTGGGGAGGGCTGGCTACTATATAAGAGACCATGGGGAGGACTCACTACCATATGAGACTGCAGGAAAGGGCTGCTTACTCTAAGACTATTGGGGAGGGCTGGCTACTATATGGGACACTTGGGGGGTTGGGTACTATTAAGGCACTATTGGGAGGGCTGGCTTATATGTGGGGCAATTTTGGTTGGGTTGGCTACAGCATGGGGCAATATTGGGGGGTTGGCTGTTACATGGGATGGGGTTTAATCACATCATAGCAATTTATCAGGTCATGTCATTTATCATAGTGCACAGCAGAGGGAGGCGCACACCACTGACAGTGCCAGGAACACTGCACGCTACTCTGACAGTGCCAGGACCGCCGCATTCGCAATTCAATAATTATCAAGGTTGGCCCGCGTCTTTGTCCAAATTTTTTTTGGCCCACTGTGTATTTGAGTTTGACACCCCTGGTTTAGACTGTGTTGTCTGACAACCTTCTGTCCTGTAGTGTCGGGGTATCCGTCCCATTAGGGTGACACAAGCCCCAGTGGTGGTTACCTGGGCGAAGCTAAGTGAAGTTTTCCTGTTTCACTTGTGATGTCAGATAGAGTACGTAGACCTTTGTTACGGTAGCTTTGCTCTATCTGGGTCAGTTCCTTTGTACTAGGATAATGCGCTGTGTAGAGAGGTTCTCCTTGTCCTCCTTGTAGTGTCTAGCACTTCATAGTGACTTTAGCTAGACTGTGGAAACTGAGAGTCTCTGGTTGCTTAAAGGGGTTATCCAGCGCAGCAAAAACATGGCCGCTTTCCCCCCTCCCTTGTCTCCAGATTAGGTTGGGTTTCAAACTCAGTTTCATTGAAGTAAATGGAGCTTAATTGCAAACCACACCTGAAGTGGAGACAAGAGAGAGAGGGAAAAGAGGCCATGTTTTTGTAGCACTAGATAACCCCTTTAATACACGTGGGCACTGAATCGCTAACACAGCTGGACTGTCCCGGACAAGGGTCCTGGCAAAGCCAGGCCCTGGCTTAACTACAGCAGGAAGGCCTACTCTGTGTGTCTTCCTCCCATGAGAATCTGTGTAAGACTACTACACACTTCCTCCCACCAAGTGACTACTTTCTACACGGGTGTGTACAGAGCCCTGTGAGTGGTGGGGAAAAATGCATGTAAGGAGAGAAGGAAAGTGATAGGTTAGATAGAAGATCTCCATTGGACAATAAAATACATAACATAGAAGTCAGTAAACCTTTGTTTACTTTGTTTACACTACAGCTGTGCAACAGGTTAAGAGCTTACATACAAAACATTGACATCTAGTGGTGAAACTAAAAAATACCTTCTTCACCACCTGCCTTTGAGTAAAGGGCTTTTGCGACAGGTGTATTACAAGAAACACCCATGGTTCGACACCACACTTATACTTCATGCACTTTGTAATGTAGGTTTTCTATGAGTTTGCCCTCCTGTAATCAGGGCCGCCATCAGGGCAGTATTGCCGGTAGTGCTATAAGGGGCCCAGGCCAGGTGACTCACAGAGAGGGGCCCGGTGCTGCTGACAGGACACTGCAATGCTTAGTGAGAAGAACCGACCTTTACAGACCTGTTCTTCTCACTAAGCTGCAGTCTGGGGGTCCTGCTCCCTCCCCTGTGTGGAGATGTTACCGGGGCCCCCACCCTCCTGGCTTTCACAGACTCCTTCCTGCCCCGTGCAGTTGAGGAGGGGGAGGGGCGGGAGAGATGGTGCCGGTGAGAAGGAGGAGGACAGAGGAGGCAGGTGCTGGGAAGATGTAAGGAGCTTCCTAATGAAATGTAAGTGCCTGTTTGTATGTTTGGGAGTGTGTGTGTGTGTGAGAATGTATGGTATGTGTGAGAGTGAATGTATGTATGTGTGTGTGAGAGTGAATGTGTGTAAAAGAGTGTGTGTGTGTATGTGAAAAGTGCGCTCTGACCTGGAGAGGGAGCTGTAGAACTCCGGGCAAACTGCTCTTCCTGCAGGTCAGGGTACCCACTGCTGGGCCGCTCGCCTGCCCGCCCCCAGGAGACCAGAACCGCTGCGTGCCCCCATCACCTCATCCCACAGAGTTATTTATGGGTAGGATCCTCAGTGTCATGTGATGAAGAGTTCATGACAGCGTGCTTGTTCGCTGACAGGGATGCTGCTGCAGCTGTTGGTGCTGCCTAATTCAAACATGGTGGCCAGGTGAGCGTGTCCTGTGAGTCCAGCGGGCAGTGTGTCCCGTGCCATCGCACATGCTGGGATCATGCTCCCCCAATGGTGATGTCTCCTCCCGACTCCCGTACACTGAAGAGGTCAGAAGTTAGAGACACCTGAGAGGAACATGTGCTGGGCCGGTGTAGCAGAGCTGAGTTAGTAGACATGCTGGGAGCTGGAGGACTGTCATGTGGTGTCAGAGAGGGTTCTCCCATTCTGTGTGTATCCAGCTGGTGCAACACTACAACTCCCAGCATGTACTGACAGCTAGCCTGTGACAACACTACAACTCCCAGCATGTACTGACAGCTAGCCTGTGACGACACTACAACTCCCAGCATGTACTGACAGCTAGCCTGTGACAACACTACAACTCCCAGCATGTACTGACAGCTAGCCTGTGACAACACTACAACTCCCAGCATGTACTTACAGCTAGCCTGTGACAACACTACAACTCCCAGCATGTACTGACAGCTAGCCTGTGACAACACTACAACTCCCAGCATGTACTGACTGCCTGTGACAACACTACAACTCCCAGCATGTACTGACAGTGCATGCTGGGAGTTGAAGTGTTGTCACAGCCTCACAGGCAGTCAGTACATGCAAGGATTTGTAGTGTTGTCACAGGTTGTCAGTGCATGCTGGGAGTTGTAGTGTTGTCGCACGTTAGCTGTCAGCCTGTGACAACACTACAACTCCCAGCATGTACTGGCAGCTAACCTGCGACTACACTACAACTCCCAGCATGTACTGACTACCTGTACAACTACACGCTGCAATACTGATAACTGTTACTATGACATATCAGAGATTGCAGAAAAGGTACTGTACACTATATTTTGGCTTGTAAATCAGCAAATATTTTGGGCTGTAAAAAAACAATAATATGTCCCCCATTTTGGTAAAGGGGCCAAGACATTTTGGCTGTATGGGGCCCAAAAATTACTGATGGCGGCCCTGCCTGTAATCATGCTTCTTTGTATTTGCCTGTATACTATGATGCCATTAATTTGCACCTTATGTGATATGGTACCTGTACCATAGTAGTGGTCCTCAGTTGCTGGTCCTCCTTTGTTGCTGTATGTATCATCAGTCGTTGACCATTGTTTGTGGTATTTACTCCATTTAATCATGTTTTAACCAGGGTTTGGCATTTGTTTAACGGGGGTTTAGCTTTAACGCTACAACCCATATTGGCTATTGTGCCTTTATTACAAATTTTCACTACAATGTGTTGATGGTACCTGTAAAGTATATTGATGGTATATACCTGTATAGTGTATTGATGGTATATACCTGTATAGTGTATTGATGGTATATACCTGTATAGGGACAGGGATGACTACTAGATACAGCAACAGGGTTCAGGGATGACTATAAGATTCAGCAACAGGGGAGATGGATGAATATTAGATAAAGAAACGGGTCAGGGATGGCTATTAGGTACAGCAACAGGAGTCAGGGATGACTATAGGTATAGTAACAGGGGTCAGGGATGGCTATTAGGTACAGTAACAGGGGTAAGAGATGGCTATTATGTACAGCAACAGGGGTCAGGGATGAGTTTTAGATAAAGCAACAGGGGGGAGGGAGATTAATCACCAGCAGAGAGCAGAGAACAAAGGATTACACAGTTGGAGCAGTGGCGTAGCTATAGGTGTCACAACAGTCACCATGGCAACTGGGCCCCTAACTACAGGGGGCCCGCTGGGCTCCCTCGCCACTTCCTGCCTCTCTGCAGTCCTCCCTAATCGGCTGCCATTATCACAGCTGCACTGAGCCAGGCTGCCTAACGCTGCAGTGTGGGGTCCTAAGTCCTCCCCATCACCTGTTTCCTGCTGCACTCTGCAGTCCGTGCAATGGGGAGGGGTGGGAGAGCATGGTCCGGCACCAGGAGAAAGAGGAAGCAGGAGGAGGGGGGCATGGAGCTGCTGATAAAGTTTCTTTATTTAAGTAAGTATCTGTGTGCTGAGTGTGTGTGTCTGTCTGTGCTGAGTGTGTGTGTCTGTCTGTGCTGCGTGTGTCTGTCTGTGCTGAGTGTGGTTGTCTGTGCTGAGTGTGGCTGTCTGTGCTGAGTGTGGCTGTGTGCGCTGAGTGTGTCTGTGTGCACTGAGTGTGTCTGTGTGTGCTGAGTGTGTGCCTGTGTGCGCTGAGTGTGTGTGTGCGCTGAGTGTGTGTGTGTGTTGAGTGAGTGTGTGCTGAGTGTCTGTGCGCTGAGTGTGTGTGCGCGTCTGTTCGCTGTGTGTGCGCTGAGTGTGACTGCGCGTCTGTGTGTGACTGCGCTCATCCGAAGGGATGGGGGGGGCCAAGCTAAAATTTTGCACCAGGGCCCATCAGCCTTTAGCTACGCCCCTGAGTGGGAGCTGTATGAAAGCCAGTATTCGGAGGTCAGAGAGGTCAGTGCTGACTTCAGAGGAGATAGCCTGGTGATGTAGCTGTAAATAAACTCTTTGTTGTCCTGCTTTGGTGCCTCATCTCTCTCCACCCTCCCCTCTCCATAGAAAACCATGAAGACAGGGTGGAGTGCTTCAAACTACTTTTTCATGAAAAAAAAAATGGATTTTTCAGCTAATAAACCTAATTACAAAGTTTCTTAAAATCGCCTGTACTATTGATTTCTGGAAAAAAATTAAACAACAGTGACACTTTAAGCCATTTGAGATATAAAAAAAAATTACATTAAAAAATATTTGACATTGAATAGTTAAAAGGATACAGCATTTCTGCTCCTTTATAGAATTTTTTTTTTATGTTATGTTAGAATTTGGGCGAATACTTTTCCATTCAGTGTCTGGAAATAATGCCGGTGGTCATGACATTACAAGCAGGGCTTCTTTTAAAGTTACTTTTGCATAAACTGTGGACAGATGATATCTCGATGTCTCATGATGATCACATTATGAAAAGTTCCACTTGTTGGTCATTATCTGTGACAAACAGCATTTCCAGGTAGCCACAAATATACAGAACATCATGAAGGGAGCGTGGCTTCACATTGTGACATAACTGCCTTATTTTCTACAGGTTTATATTTGTTAAAAGAGAATATAACCCTGTGGAAAAGAGGATTATATGGCTCGGTTCAACTTGTATAATGTGCTCCTTTCATCTTCCTAACAGGCACAGAAAACTACTCAATGATATTTATTATTACAGTTTAAAAGGCGGCCATTTCTGGATATTTATGGAATATTTTTCAGCTAAATCAGTTTCTGGACCTAAGATTGTATACACGTATGTATGTGCACTTTTAGGCTATGTTCACACAACGTCAAAAATAGAGAAAAGGTGGCCCATTTTGATATTTTAAATAATGTCAGTTTTAACTGACTGCAATGGCGATGCATTGAAGGCAATCGGAAGATGGACGAATGCACACAATAATGCTTTTATATGTAAAGCACACACAGATTCCGCAATACTTCACATAGATTTTGCAGATTATTGCATGATCATTATTTTCGGATGTCTTTTGCAAACAGCGGACGTTTTTTATTAATTGTTCACACACAGTTTTTCTTTTGTCACTGTTCTTTGTCCGTTTTTACTATTAAATTCAATGGAGTAAACCTAAACTAGAATAATGTACCAACACCAGTTACTGCACTAAGGGGAGGCCAGGCTGCTAAATGACGGACGTTATTTTAGACTTAAAGCGACTCTGTACCCACAATCTGACCCCCCAAACCACTTGTACCTTCAGATAGCTGCTTTTAATCCAAGATCTGTCCTGGGGTCCGTTCGGCAGGTGATGCAGTTATTGTTTTAAAAACAACTTTTAATCCTATAGCGCTGTGTCTAACGGCCAGGGCTTACATTTGTATATGCATTAGGCTGGCACACCTCTCCTTCCCTCCTCCCCACCCTCCTCAGCATTAGGAAAGATCCAGGAACATTTACTGCTGTTTGAGCTTTGCACAGGTGTCTTAACGATCCAGCCCATGTTCATTATGCACAAAGCTGGGGAATAGGAAGCAATCTGCCTGGAGCATTCCTAATCATGAGGAGGGTGGGGAGGAGGGAAGGAGAGGTTGTGCCAGCCTAATGCATATACTAATGTAAGCCCCGGCCGTTAGACACAGAGCTGCATGTTTAAGGCCCCTTCACACGTCCGGAAAAACCACCCGGATTTCCTATCATGAAATCCGGACGGATTTCTGGACCCATAGAGTTGCATTAGTCATGGACACCCTTCCGGATTTTTTCCGGATTAGAAGTCTATGGGAGCGCCGGAATCACGGGCACTTTCCTGATGCACATCAGGAAAGTGCCCGTGATTCCGGATTGGTTGAGAGGCACCGGACCTCAGGGCAGCCGCCCGCCGCCGGAACCCCCAAGCCCACACCCCAACCCCTTGCACGCCGCCCACTCTCAACCCCCCCCCCCGCCCGCAACTCACCACCGGACCGCCCGCAGCCAGCTTCTGAGCTGCACCCGGACCTGACCGGATCGCCCACCTACCCCCAGACGACCTCACTACAGGGTTGCCGGCATCGCTCCGAAAAAAGACCCTGCTCCCCCGGACCTCACTGCATCAGACTCCTGCCAGCCCCGCCCCCGGACCACTGCACTTTGAGCGGCACCCGGACCTGCCCCGATCGCCCACCTACCCCCAAGCAACCTCACTAAAGGGCTGCCGACACCCCCCCCAGACCTCACCGCATCAGACTCCTGCCATCCTCGCCCCCGGACCGAAGCAGCGCCGCCGATCTCCAACTCAGGCCCGGACAGGTGAGATACAACCCCCCCACACACCCCGAACTAAAACTCCCATCATGCCCCTCCTACAGGTCATGATTGGAGTTGTACTTCTGCAGCCTGTGGCCATCCAGGTTGCAGAAGTACAACTCCCATCATGCCCTTCCTACAGGTCATGATGGGAGTTGTACTTCTGTGGCCATCCAGTTTGCAGAAGTACAACTCCCATCATGCCCTTCCTACAGGTCATGATGGGAGTTGTACTTCTGTGGCCATCCAGGTTGCAGAAGTACAACTCCCATCATGCCCTTCCTACAGGTCATGATTGGAGTTGTACTTCTGCAGCCTGTGGCCATCAAGGTTGCAGAAGTACAACTCCCATCATGCCCTTCCTACAGGTCATGATGGGAGTTGTACTTCTGCAGCCTGTGGCCATCCAGGTTGCAGAAGTACAACTCCCATCATGCCCTTCCTACAGGTCATGATTGGAGTTGTACTTCTGCAGCCTGTGGCCATCCAGGTTGCAGAAGTACAACTCCCAACATGACCTGAAACCTGGGTGGCCACAGACTGCAGAAGTACAACTCCCGTCATGGCCTGTCAGCCGGGCATGACAGTGGTTGTAGTTCTGCAGCCTGTGACCATCCAGTTTGCACAATACATCTCCCACAATGTCCTATTTTTTCTTCTTATCAGGAAATCCTGAAGGTTTTTCCTGATGGTTTCCTGATGATTTCCTGAAAGTAAAAACGGATTACTGTCAGGAAATCCTGATACTTTCCTGATGAAATTTGAGGCCTCCTGATCAGGATTTCCTGACAGTAAAAACTGACACTGACGTGTAAATGGGGCCTAAAAGTTGTTTTTAAAACAATAAGGCCCCCTTCACACGTCCGGAAAAACCACCCGGATTTCCTATCAGGAAATCCGGACGGTTTTCCGGACCCATACACTTTAATTAGGCACGGACACCCTTCCGGATTTCTCCGGAAGGGTGTCCGTTCCGGAAAAATGATCCGGAAAAAATAGGACATGTCCTATTTTTGTCCGGAATTCCGGCCCGGACGCCCCCATAGAAGTCTATGGGAGCGCGGGAATCACGGGCACTTTCCTGATGTACATCAGGAAAGTGCCCGTGATTCCGGACTGCCTTCTCACCCCCCACCGCCTATACCCCTCTCCCCACAACTCACCCTGCACCCGACTCTTCCGTCCTCCTGCTCCCTGGTGCCGCGCGTCCTGGTGTGCACCGGGTCCTGCTGCTGCCGCCGCCGCACCAGCCCTCAGGTTGGCGGCCCCTGCTCGGCCCCCTCGCTCGGCGGCGCTCGGCGGCACCCGACGGCCCCCCCCCCCCCGGACGACCCCCCCCCCCCCAACCAGCAGCACCGGCGGCCCCCGAATCTCGCCCGCCCGATCGCTCACCCAGCAGCCCGGCAGAAGACCAGGACAGGTGAGATCACTGCTCTCGCCCTCCTCCCCCCCCCCCAAAGACGTAAAACTCCCACCATGTCCTGTCAGCAGGGCATGTTGGGGGTTATACTTCTGCAACCTAGATGGCCACAGGCTGCAGAAGTACAACTCCCATCATGCCCATCTGACAGGTCATGATGGGAGATGTAGTTCTGCAAACTGGATGGTCACAGCTTGCAGAAGTATAACCCCCATCATGCCCTGCTGACAGGTCATGATGGGAGTTGTACTTCTGCAGCCTGTGGCCATCTAGGTTGCAGAAGTATAACTCCCATCATGCCCTGCTGACAGGTCATGATGGGAGTTGTACTTCTGCAACCTGGATGGCCACAGGCTGCAGAAGTACAACTCCCATCATGACCTGTCAGACGGGCATGATGGGAGTTGTACTTCTGCAAGCTGTGGCCATCCAGTTTACAGAACTACATCTCCCATCATGTCCTATTTTTACTTCTTCCATCAGGAAATCCTGAAGGTTTTTCCTGATGGTTTCCTGATGGTTTCCTGAAGGTAAAAACGGATTACTGTCAGGAAATCCTGATACTTTCCTGATAACATTTGAGGTCTCCTGATCAGGATTTCCTGACAGTAAAAACTGACACGGACGTGTGAAGGGGGCCTAACTGCATCACCTGCCGAACGGACGCCAGGACAGATCTTGGATTAAAAGCAGCTATCTGAAGGTACAAGTGGTTGGGGGGGGGACAGATTGTGGGTACAGAGTCGCTTTAAAATGATGAATGTTATTTTACACGGAGCTGGGAAAAACGTTGTGTGAACATAGCCTCACACTGTTACTACTACTGTGTTCATGATTGTAGGTAAGGTACGGTGCTGTCACCTTACATATACTATATTCACTACTATATATGCTATGTTAACATATTAACCCCTTTCCCACCACAGACAATTTTTATTTTTAGGTTTTTAAAAGCCATAACCCTCTTGTTTTTCTATTTACAGAACTATATAAGGGTTATTTTTTGTACTTTATAACTACACTCTTGCTTTTTTTCGTTAAGTACACGGCAAAAGGGAACCAAAATTATTTAGGAGGTGAAATTGAAAAAGAGCAGAACAAAATGCAATTCTTCTAATGTAGAGGGTTTTGTGTACACATTTTCATTCTATATAATGACAACAATACCCTTTTTTATTTTACTACTTTTAAAAAATGTAATCTGATCAACCATTGACCAACCAGGCTGGCTAGAAAAAAAAAATGATAGCCTATTTAAACTTCCAGTTGTTACCATAAGGTAACCGGTGTTAAATTGAGCTGTTTAAAGGGAACCCGTCACCATGAAAATGCCACCTAAGCTATCTGCATCATGTTATAGAGCAGAAGGAGCTGAGCGGATTGATATAAATCTTTATGGGAAAAGATTCTGTAAAACTTGTAATTTATTGATTGAAATCTTTGATCTTTCCATACCAAGGAGTCCAGTCCATTGAGTGACACTGCTCACTGGACTCCTTAACACAGAGTGATCAGAGATTTCAATCAACATGTTACAAGTTATAATGAATCTTTTCCCACAAAGATATATATCAATCTGCTCAGCTCTTCCTGCTCCATAACATGATGGCGATAGATTAGATACTATGGTTGTGGTGATAGGTTCCCTTTAAGGTTTAGGAAGCAAACTCTACTTATCCTAGGTCAGATGGTCCGTAGCATCCTCCTGTCCTACATCACAAACACAAGGGGAGGAAGTTTAGGGGTCCTTCTATAGTTTGTCCTAAAGGAGAAGTTGGACGATTTCTAAAGTCTGTCTGGGAACTGATTACAAGTATGAACTTACCTCTCCCTGTGCCCGCGTTGAGCGGCAGGACCGGCCTTGGAACCACCGCTAGAAGGCATTTTCCTCCGAGTTGTGATGGGGAAAAAGGACTGTCCCCGCTGATGGACTGCTTCCTCAGCCAATCAGTGACTGGAGCAGGGTCCCGCCTTAGTCACTGACTGGCTCAGCAGAAAGTCCATTAGTAGGGTTGTGATGTGTCAGCGTCAGAGATCCTGGAGCCTGGCAGGGGTCCCAAGACCGGTCCCGCCACTCACTGCGGGCACGGGGAAAGGTAAGTTGGTACTTTTTATCAAATTTCCCCTCTGTCGCATTTTATTATCTGCCGGACTTCCTTTATTCATTAAAGTGTCACTGTCGTTTAGATTTATTTATTTATTTTTTTGCAGAAATCTATAGTACAGGCGGTTTTAAAAAACTTTGTAATTGGGTGTATTAGCCGAAAAATGCATTTTTATTATGAAAAAGCTGTTTGAAGCTCTTCCCCCTGTCTTCATTGTTCTCTATGGAGAGAGGAGGGGTGGAGAGAGATGAGGCACCAAAACAGGACAACAAAGAGTTAATTTACAGCTACATCACCAGCTATCTCCTCTGACAGACAGCACTGACTTCTCTGACCTCTGAATACCTCTTTCATTGCAGCTCCCGCTGTGTAATCCTTTGTTCTCTGCTCTCTGCTGGTGACTAATCTCCCTCCTTCCTCTTCCCCCCTCCCGTCTTCATAGAACAGACAGGGCCCGACTGTGTAAAAGAGTCGAGATTTCCTGATAATGAACAGGGGATGAGAGAGAGGAGGGAGGGGGGGACCTGGGGAAAGTCTTTTTAAATGCAGATAATGGCATATTTATCTAATAAACCCAATTACAACATTTCTTAACCCCTTCAAGACCAAGCCAATTTGCACCTAAAAGACCAGGCTCATTTTTCAAAATCTGACCTGTCTCACTTTATGCGCTTATAGCTCAGTGATGCTTTAACGTATGCTAGCGATTCTGAGATTGTTTTTTCGTCACATATGGCACTTTATATTAGTGGCAAAATTTGGTCACTACTTTGTGTGTTTTTTGTGAAAAACATCAAAATATCATGAAAAATTTAAAAAATTAGCATTTTATGAACTTTGAAATTCTCTGCTTCTAAAAAAAGAAAGTTGTATTACATAAATTAGTTACTAAGTCACATTACCAATATGTCCTCTTTATTCTGGCTTCATTTAATAAACATATTTTACTTTTTTAGGGTGTTACGGGGGTTAGAAATGTATCAGCAAATTACCACATTTTCGTGAAAGTTTCCAAAACTGATTTTTTTAGGGACCAGTTCTTATTTTAAGTTGATTTAGGAGGTTTGTATACTGGAAACCCCCATAAGTGACCCCATTTTGGAAACTAGACACCTTAAAGAATTAATCTAGGGGTATAATGAGCATTTTAACCCTACAGGGGCTGGAGGAAAGTATTCACCATTAGGCCGTAAAAAAATGAAAAATTAAAATTTTCCAATAATATATACATTTAGATTAAAGTTTCTCATTTTCAAAAGGAACATGAGAGAAAAAGCACCCCAAAATGTGTAACACATGTTCTCTTGAGTACTACGGTACCCCATATGTGGGCGTAAACCACTGCATGGGCACACTGCGGAGCTCAGAAGGGAAGGAGCGCCAATTAGCTTTTCCATTGCAGATTTTGCTGAAGAAGTTTCCGAGCACCAGGTGCATTTGCAGAGCCCCTGTAGTGTCAGCAGAGAGAAAAAACCCCATAAGTCACCCCATTTTGGAAAGTACACCCCTCAAAGAATTCATCTTGGGGTAGGATGAGCAATTTGACCCCACAGGTGTTAGAGGAAAGTATTCAAAATTAGACAGTAAAAATGAAAAACTCAAATTTTTTCCAATAATATGTTCCTTTAGTTTGAAATTTTTCAATTTCACGAGGAACAAGAGAAAAAAAGTACCCCATAATTTGTAACGCAGGTTCTCCTGAGTAAAAAGGTACCTCATATGTCGGTATAAACCACTGTATGGGCACACATCAGGGCTCAGAAGGGAAGGAGCGCCAATTAGCTTTTTCAATGCAGATTTTGCTGAAGAAGTTTCTGAGTGCCAGTTGGGTTTGCAGTGCCCCTGTAGTGCCAGCGGAGTAAAATCTCGCCATAAGTCACCCCATTTTGGAAAGTGCACCCCTCAAAGAATTCATCTTGGTGTGTGGTGAGCATTTTGACCCCACAGGTATTAGAGGAAAGTATTTCGCAAAGTAGACAGTAAAAATGAAAAACTCGAATTTTTCCAATAATATGTTCCTTTAGTTTGAAATTTCTCAATTTCACGAGGAACAGGAGAGAAAATTCACCCCAAAATCTGTAACGCAGGGTCTCCTGAGTAGAACGGTACCCCATATGTGGGCATAAACCACTGTATGGGCACACAGCCGGGCTCAGAAGGGAAGGAGTGCCAATTAGCATTTTCTCTGCAGATTTTTCTGAAGAAGTTTCTGAGCACCAGGTGCGTTTGCAGAGCCCCTGTAATGTCTACAGAATAGAATCCCCCCAAAAGTCACTCCATTTCGGAAAGTACACCCTTCAAAGAATTCATCTTGGGGTAGGATGAGCATTTTGGCCCCACAGGTATTAGAGGAAAGTATTCAAAATTGGCCAGTAAAAATGAAAAACTTGAATTTTTCCAATAATATGTTGGTTTAGTTTGAAATTTCTAAATTTCACAAGGAACAGGAGAAAAAATCTACCCCAAAATCTGTAACGCAGGTTCTCCTGAGTACAACGGTACCCCAGATGTGGGCATAAACCACTGTATGGGCACACAGCATGGCTCAGAAGGGAAGGAGCGCCAATTTGCTGGAGCAAAACCGCAGCTAGTAACAGTTATTAGAATAGCGCAGTTACTAAAATACAATAAAAAAAATTAGATTACAGGTAATGTGGGGTGGTTACGGACAGTCTGGGGTGGTTCTGGGTAATCTAGAGGTGGTTACGGGCAGTCTGAGGTGGTTACGGGCAGTCTGAGGTGGTTACGGGCAGTCTGGGGTGGTTACTGGCAGTCTGGGGTGGTTACGGACAGTCTGAGGTGGTTACGGGTAATCTGGGGTGGTTACGGATAATCTGGGGTGGATACGGTCAACATGGGGTGGTCACAGGCAACCTGCTGTGGTTATGGCAACCTGGGGTGGTTACAGGCAACCTGGTGTGGTTAGAGGCAACCTGGGGTGGTTAGAGGCAACCTGGGGTGGTTATGGGCAACGTGGGGTGAATACGGACAACCTGCTGTGGTTACAGACAATCTGGTATGGTTACAGGCAACCTGCTGTGGTTACGGACAATCTGGGGTGGTTGCGGACAATCTGGGGTGGTTACAGGCAACCTGCTGTGGTTACGGATAAACTGAAGTGATAATAGGTAATCTGAGGTGGGTACCTGTAATCTGGCGTGGTTACGGGCAATCTGGAGGGGGTCACTGGCAATTTGGGGTGGTTAGAGGCAAGGTGCAGTGTTCAGAGGCAAGGTGCGGTGGTCAGATGCAAGGTGCGGTGGTCATAGGCGACGTGCGGTGGTCATAGGCGACGTGCGGTAGTCAGAGGCAAGGTGCGGTGGTCAGAGGCGACGTGCGGTGGTCAGAGGCGACGTGCGGTGGTCAGAGGCGACGTGCGGTGGTCAGAGGCAAGGTGCGGTGGTCAGAGGCAAGGTGCGGTGGTCAGAGGCAACCTGCGGTGGTTGCGTGCAATCTGGGGGGTTACATGTAATCTGGCATGATTACGGGCAATCTGGGGTGGTTATGCCCAACCTGCGGTGGTTAGGGGCAACCTGGAGGGGTTACAGACAATCTAGAATTGTTACGGATAGAGTGAAGTGCTTATAGCTAATCTGGGGTGGTTACATGTAATTTGGGGTGGTTACAGGCAATCTGGGGTGATTACGGACAATCTGGAGGGGGTCACTGGCAACGTGCGGTGGTTACGGGCAACGTGCGGTGGTTACGGGCAACGTGCGGTGGTTACGGGTAATCTGGGGGGTTACGTGCAATCTGACGTGATTACGGACAACCTGGGGTGGTTACGGGCCACGTGCGGTGGTTACGGGCAACCTGCGGTGGTTACGGGTATTCTGGGGGGGGGGGGGTTAGGGGTAATTTGGGAGTAAACTGCAATTATTACTATAATAAAAAGTGTGTGTTTTATTTTTTTGTATGTTTGTCACTTTTTGTACTTTATACATTCATTTTCACTGTATTACTATGATTACTGTGATATTTTCTATCACAGTAATCATAGTTCAGTGACAGAGACCAAATTGGTCTCTGTCACTTTAATTTTTCAGAGCTTGGCTGGTTGTGGAGCGCATGCGCACTTCATAACCAGCCAGGACGCCGAGGAGGAAGGAGCTCCGTGGATCCGGTGAGTATATGGGGAAGGGGGGGGGGGGTGACTGGGGGACGGGGGTGACAGGGGGGGTGGGGGGCGACTTGGGGGGTGGGGGGACATCACTTTTTATCCCCTGTCACCAATCATTCATGGTGACAGGGGATAAAAAGTGCCGGCGGCACATGGCACAAGCGATCAGCGGTATATAGTATATACCGCTGATCGCTTGTACCGGGACCCCACAGGGGGGGTCCCGATGACTGCCCCATGCTCTCCGCTACCTCCGGTGGCGGAGAGCATGGGGCTTTCATTCATTTTTCTTTTTTGATCACTGTGAACAGACATTAGTCTGTTCACAGTGATCGCGGCGGCCATCTTGGATCCGATGGCCGCCGCGGGAGGGGGGGTTAGTGACTGGGGCACTAGGGGGCTGATCTGGGGTCTGATTTTTACATATTTCATCTCCCCCCACCGTGGATTCACGGTGGGGGGAGATGAAATACAGCGGCGGCACCGGCCCATTAGTGACCGCCGTTTCGGCGGTCACTAAGGGGTTAATGGGGGTCAGCTGCGGAATCGCAGCTGATCCTCATTATCTCCGGTGCTGTACACAGATGAGAGCTGGATCGCTGTCCCTGCAGCGATCCGGTTCTCATCACAAAGCCCCGTCAAAGCCGGAACGTATATGTACATTCCTACTGCACGGGGCATGTGCAAAAGGAACGTATATATACAGATGGCTGACGTGAAGGGGTTAAAATCGCCTGGACTATTGATTTCTGCAAAAAAAAATGAAACGACAATGAAACTTTAAGAAAAGTTAAGTTCAATTTGCCCAACCAGTCTGCACAGTCGGATATTGTCACTATTATGCTGCTAAAGGAAGGGAAAAAAATTATATGAAATCAATATCGCTGTAAATGTCCTGACCCAAAGAAAAAATTTAAAGGAGTAGTTCACCGAAAACTTTTTTTCTTTCAAATCAACTGGTGCCATCAAGTGCCAGAGACTTGAAAACTACCTCTATTTAAAAAAAAATCTTCAGTCTTGCAGTACTCATCAGCTGCTGTATGTCCTGCAGGAAGACTGTAGATTTTTTTTAATAGAAGTAAATTACAAATCTCTGGCACTTGCTGACATCTGTTGAAAGAATTTTTTTTAATTGTTGAACAACCCCTTTAACATGTCAGTTTTACTGCACATTGAGGAGCAAAAAAAGAATTGTGTTTCACCAATCTCACCTCAAATATATATTTTTTTGTTTTGAAGAAAATGGTTTTTGGTTGTGCAAAAGACAAGCCTTTATATGGTTCTGGTGATAGATAAATAAGTAATTTAAAGTCCTTTTTGCAATTCTTGTTTTTCAAATCTTTATATTTCTCTTTTACTTGACTGCTGTATCTGATAATTTATTGTTTTTGTATCAGATAAATCATTGTTTTTGTGTCACATAATTTATTGTTTTTGTATCTGATAATCCATTGTTTTTGTACTGATAATTCATTGTTTTTGTGTCCGTTAATTTATTGTTCTGTATGTGAGTTTGGAATAAATATCAGGGATATTTATAGCGTGACCTGATACAGGGTTCTTTACTGTTAAAATTATTGTATCTTAAGACCAAAAATCTGTGGAAATATTATAACTGGTTCTGTTGACCCAAAATAAGAAAAAAATTATGATTACAGAAAAACAGGCAGCTAACAGAGACGGAACAAGTCCATACAAATACCATTCAGAAAGAACTGCTGGAAGCTGTAAATCACTTTCTATGTAGAGGGCACAGCATGTTCTTGTATAGTACACATATATAGTATCTTTCAAAGCCCAAATGATAACTCATCCTGATTTTTTTTTAATTAAATGAAAGGGTTAAAGTGACTCTGTACCCACAATCTGACCCCCCCCCCCCAACTGCTTGTACCTTCGGATAGCTGCTTTTAATCCAAGATCTGTCCTGGGGTCCGTTAGGCAGGTGATGCAGTTATTGTCCTAAAAAACTAAATTTTTAATTTGCAGTCCTTTGCCAAATGGCCGTGGCCTAGAATGACTATGCATTAGGCTGGCACAACCTCTCTCCCTTCTCCCTGCCCTCCTCATCATTAGGAATGCTCCAGACAGATTGTCTCCCATTCATCAGCTGTGAGAACACGGCACATGGGCTGGATCGTTAAGGCACCTGCCAGCGGCATTCCTAATGATGAAGAGGGTGGGGAGGAGGGGTGGTGCAAGGTTAGGGCACGGATACTCTAGGTCAAGGCTGTTTGGCACAGGGCTGCAAGTTTAAAAGTTGTTATTTAGGACAATAACTGCATCCCCTGCCGAACGGACCCCAGGACAGTTTTTGGATTAAAAGCAGCTATTTAAAGGTACAAGTGTTTGTTTTTTTTTTGGGGGGGGGGGGGGGGCAGATTGTGGGCACAGAGTCGCTTTAACAAGGGATCTCTGTGCTCACTTTATATTTTCTAAATTTCTCCATTTTGAATTTGGTGCCTAAATACCTTACCAGAGGCGCCATTTCACCCTGTATCCCCCTGCCCCCACCCCAGACTGGTCACCTTGTATCCTCCTGCCCCCACCCCAGACTGGTCACCTTGTATCCTCCTGCCCTCACCCCAAACTGGTCACCCTATGCCCCCTGCCCCCACCCTAGACTGGTCACCCTATGCCCCCTGCCCCCACCCTAGGCTGCTCACCCTGTATCCCCCTGCTCCCACCCTAGACTGGTCACCCTGTATCCTCTTTCCCCCACCCTAGAGTGGTCACCCTGTATCCTCCTGTCCCCACCCCAGACTGGTCACCATGTATCCCCTCCCCCCAGACCCAACTGGTCACCATGTATCCTCCTGCCCCCACCCTAGACTGGTCTCCCTGTACCCCCGGCCCCAAACCAGGATACTGATTACCCTGTATCCTCCCCCTACCACAGGCGGTTCACCCTGTACCCTTCTCTTCACTGACTGTCCTCCCTGTCCTTTTCCCACATACCTGTAGCTGTAGTCTTCCTCTATAGTGCAGACTGTACAGGACCTGTGGTGACATCATAGTCACATGATAATGTTCTCTTATGTTAATAATTTGTCTTCTGGCTGCAGTTTTGCCCTGATTTGTGCAAAATTACTACTACTACTACTATTTAGTTTGTATCTTTTATGGAAAATAGGAAGGACCTCACTTTAAAAAAAAAAAAAAAAAGGTAGGAAAATCCCAAAACAATGTGTCATCCCTTAATAATGCCAGCCTGTTACCACCCTAGACACAGACTGCCATTTTTAATGGTCTGCACCTGCTGTTACTGGCTATTCCCAGTATTGTTTGGCAAAAACGTTCTTCCTAGGAAACCCAGTGGTAGTAAGCAGTTGCCATCAGGCCAATGCTGTATACAGCTGCATGGGTTTTCTTTAGTTTTAGCCATTACAAATGTAAGATGCCTCATTAGGACCCCCCGATGCGATAAACCAGCACTGTAGGGCGTCAGGGATGGTATTAAGAAAACCTCCATTATTGTAGGTCGCTTAGTTCCAGAGACGAGAAATCTTAATTTTTCAGCATACTTAGACCATTTTGACAATTATATGCATCCAACTTTATGGAGCAGTTTGGTAAGTGACTCTTCTGTTCCAGCATGATCGTTCTCCACAGTGCACAACGAGAATGGAGTTTATAAGCCACGCCCTCTTGACCAACATTAGTGTCTGACCTCACCAATGCTCCTCTGGATGAATAAATATTATCACAAGCTCCAAGAGTGGAATCTATTATAACTGAAAAGGAACAGGGGTGATAACTCCATATTAAGGTCTCATTTACACGTTCAGTAATTTTTCTGGACCGCAAAACCTCCCGCTATTTTTACTTCATGGTCTGTATAATTTCATCTGTATTTGCATCCGTTACCGTAAAATGTGAATAGTACTAGTTTGCATATATTTAATCCGTGTTTTTTATGGACATCACTGATGTGACATCCTTAAAAAATACAGATCCCAAAAACTTCTATTGGTAATCTGTACCGCAATCACAATCCGCACCAGAGCATGTCCTTTTTTTTTTTTAACGGAACAGAATACGGATCAAAATGAACCCTTAGAGGACCGAGCCAATTAAAATTTTTGCAGTTTTGTTTTTTCCTCCTTGTGCTTAAAAGGCCATAGCAGTTGCATTTTTTCACCTAGAAACCCACATGAGCCCTTATTTTTTGCACCACTAATTGTACTTTGCAATGATGGGCTGAATTGTCTAAAGTACACTGCAAAAGCAGAAAAAAATTTAATGTGTGGTGAAATTGAAAAAAAAACCAAAAAACGAAAAACATTTTTTTTATTTGGATGGTTTTTGTTTTTACACTGTGTTATATATGTTCCTCAAGTCGTTATGATTACAACGATATGTAACATGTATAACTTTTATTTTATCTGATGGCTTGTAAAAAATTCCGACCATTGTTAACAAATATATGTTCCTTAAAATCGCTCCATTCCCATACTTATAACACTTTTATCCTTTGGTCTATGGGGCTGTGTGAGGTGTCATTTTTTGCGCCATGATGTGTACTTTCTATTGGTATCTTGATACATATGCATATGTGACTTTTTGATCGCCTTTTATTACAATTTTTCTGGGTTTGATGCGACCAAAAATGCTAAATTTTGCACTTTGGGATTTTTTTTACGCTTACGCTTTTTTACGGCGTTTACTGTGCGAGATCAGGAATGTGATAAATTAATATTTTGGGCGATTACACACACGGCGATACCAAACATGTTTATTTATTTTTTGTTTTTATAACATGGTAAAGGGGGAGTGATTCAAACTTTATTACTTTGACAACTTTGACAGCTGCATCTGAATGCTTAATTAGCGGGCACGGCGATTGGACAGTGCCCGCTAATAGACGCGGCACCTGGAAACCCGGCAATTCAGAGCGGGGCTGCCACACGTACAGGTACGCTCAGGGTCGTCTAGGGATTAACACAGATTGTGTGAATAGCTCAATAGAAATCAATGTGCTCAAAGTTGAACCGTGATTACGGATCCGCAATTACAGACAACTTTACCGGATGTGTTCATAAGTCGTAATGCCTGTGGGTTTATAATGGGGTGCCCTAAATTCTCCTGTAGGTGTAGGTAAAGGTTCCATTGCGTTTGTCTATAACTTTCCATTAAAGATAAGCAGTATTAACTTTAACTACATGTTTGTACCTTTCGGCATATTTATATTTGTCAGCTTTTATTAAGGAGACCACTACCCATTACCTGTTCCCCTGCTGTTAGTTGCAGTTGTTATAAATGACCCTCACTGTACACGAGAGGGAGGTTATGCAGCAGCATATGTCTTAGGTGGGGGAGGGGTTTACAACTCATAGAGAAGGATCTGGGAGTAATTGTAGTTCATAGAGTAAATAACAGCTTGTCAATCTGCTACTTCAAAGGCTGGTAGGATACCTTCATGTATTAAAAGAAGCACAGACTCAAGGACATAATCTTTAGACAGCATTATCCCCTGAAGGACGTGACCTATTATGGCCTTTAAGATAAGGCAATTTTTGTTTTGTCTTTTTTATTGTCCCCCTCTGAAAGCCATAAGAGGGCTCAATTTTTTCAGGACAAGTTGTCATTTTTAATGTTAAAATTTTTTATGTTATAATGAACACGTCATCAAGATAGCAGAGGAGTAGTCGAATGTGTTTTACAAAGGAATTAAATTTCTGAACTGAGAGGCTATGGATGCCACTGCACCGAACAGTTTTATCATGGCGGTCTGGACCTGATGGAGAAGAAAAGGGTTTAAAAAGACTCAGCGACCAGAGAGTCATGGCCTACAAGCTTCTTCTGGTGTATCTTACAAGTCCATTTCTGCCATTACTTTGTTATTCTTCCTAGGGCTATGTTCCCACTATGGGAATGTGCTGGTATTTAGCAGGGGAAAGCCAGCCGTCTATTGATAATGACGAACGCATATAATAATGATCATCATTATTATTTTTCCAATAAAATCCCATGGTAGTTGCCTGGAAACCTGGAAATGTAAGAATAAGGCCTACAGGAGACTTTTTATGACACAATAATTAGTCAATAGCTACAAAAAGTCTGACATCACGTTATTACCAGTCCTCTTGTTGATAGGATTAGAGATGAGTGAACTTTTAAAAAGTTCGGTTTGGCAGGTTCACCGAACTTTGGCAAAAGGTTCATGCTTACTTACTTTAATCGAACTGCACTAAAACAATTGAACAATTGCAGCTACTATAGTGGGACAATTCAGTTTCCTTTGCAGGGAAAAGTGTGTACAAAACAAACGTTTTTTCACAGCAAGAAACTGCTTTTTAATGTCACATTCAATGGTGATTGGAGCATTTCTGCTTGAGCTTTTGCAGCATAACCCCCCCCCCCTTTCACAATAACGCATTAAAACCGTCTCTAGAAAAGCCTACTAAACACCAATAGAAAGCTGCACCTACATCCCTGTGTTTCCGCCCCTGAGCAGCTGCGTCTCCACCCCTGGGTTTCCACCCCTGAGCAGCTGCATCTCTGTTCCTGTATTTCTGGTCTTACATAAAAGTGAAACTACAGTAGAGCCTAAATATAGAAACCAAAGAGAAGAGACATAACCATAGAGAACCAAAGTGACATAACAAAGCCAAGGGTGAAACCATGAGAGACAATGCAGTACAAATCAAAGGGAATACCATTATACAAGTTAAGGTCAAACACTGTCTGTAGCGAGGTTCAAAATCAGGAGGCAAAGCTGAGGTCAGGGAACCATAAGCAGAGGTTGAAGTAATAACAATGTCAAAAATAGAGAAAAGGTGGACGATTTTTAAAATAACATCTGTTTTGCCGCAATTTAACTGACTGCAGTGCAATACATTGAAGTCAATGGAAAGACGGACGTCTAATGCATACAATGTGTTGAATAACGGACGTTTTCGCCATGGACGTCAAAATAATAATCATGACAATTATTTTCGGATGTCTTTTGTAAACAGCAGACTTTTTTTATTAGTTTTTCACACTCAGTTTTTCTTTTTTCGCCGTTCTTTCTCTGTTTTTACTATTTAATTCAATGGGCTTTTCAATTAAGCCACACCCAAAGGGCAATTAGTAACCCCAAACTAGAATAATGTGCCAACAGCCATCATTGCACTATGCAGCTAAATAATGTCCGTTATGTTAGACTTAAAATGACGGACGTCATTTTAAACGGAGCTGAAAAAACGTTGTGTGAGCAAAGCCTAATATGGGTTAAATGGCAAGCCAAAAACTTAAATTTCCTGCCTGACATCACTCTGAAGCTAGGGGCCACCTCTGATTAGCCTGATGCTCTGGAGTCTCTGACTGTCTGGCCACAGCTTCATTTGTCCCTGCCAGCCTATCATGAAACCTTAGGGGATTGGATGCCCAGTCACCATTTTATACGGCCAGGCATCCCTGGCACTGGTATCCTGCCTTCCGCACTATGTGGGAGATGATGTGGATGGTGCAGGAATGAGGCTAGGCAAGTCTCTGACGAAGACAATGTCAAGTCTTTCTTTAAGTAGGTTGCATGTTTTGGTTCGGTGGTAGTTTTTGTGCTCTAAGTATAGTGTTTTCATCCCTTTTGTGGTGCTTGTCTTCCATAAATTTCCCTAGTTTTTTTCTGCTTAAAAAAATGTATAAGTAAGGGTACTATTACACGGAACAATTCGGCCGATTATCGCTCTGTGTAATAAATACAACGATCAGCTGATGAAAACGATCATCGGCTGATCGTTGATATAGGTTTGAATCTATAATTGTTGGGCGCCGACTGCTCATCGCTACGTGTAATAGCGGTGCAGGGCTCCTCTTGCGGTCTTCTTCTCCCTGGGTCCCGCGCGCTACAGTTTTAGAGCGGCCTGTCTCAGCTGACAGGCCACTCAGCCACTGTCTCAGCTGACAGGCCGCTCTAAAACCGTATAAAAACAAGGGCGCCGGCGCCTCGTGTCTCACCGTGATGGAACCAGGAGTAAAGGGGGTGTAATGGTTACACTCACCTTCAAGCCCCTTGGGGTATGTGCATATCACCCCGATGGGGTAGTTACGAATCAGTGTGAGTCTGGTGCTGGATAGGATAAGGGACTGCAAGCCACAGGTACCGGGAACGGGATTCTCCCAAAAAAATAGGGCCCGTGTGACAGAGTATGCAAAAATTTAAAAAGAATAGTACTCACAAGTTAGCGCTGTCTCAAAAGTCCAAAAATGCTGCACTGTTCTGATGAAGGGAGAATGTCAAAACTCCCGAAACGTGTAAACTTTGTGCTCTCACAATAAATTATAACATTGATTTAATTTCCTGGCTATTTTTGGACTTTTGGGACAGGGCTAACTTGTGAGTACTATTCTTTTTAAATTTTTGCATGCTCTAAAACTGTAGCTCTGAAGCTGGAGCGCGCGGGACCTGGGGAGAAGAGGCTGGGGAGAAGAGGCCCGCAAGAGGAGCCCTGCAGCCTGGACTGGTAATGTATAAAGTTAAGCAAGGGCTGCAAGGACATCGCTATCAATGTCCCTGCAGCCCTTGTTAAAAGATAATCGGGCTGTGTAATAGCTCCAGTAAACGAGCACTGATCGGCGCTCGTTTACAGTTATTATTGGGCCTTCATCGGCCTGTGTAATAGTACCCTAAATCTGCAGAGTATTAATTGTGGTGTTTGATCACATTTTTCATCACAGCATGAACAAAGAATTATATGACTGGTAAAAATCCCACCACATCCCACCAATGAAAAGATCTCCAAGGAGTTTAATGTTCTCCCAATGTTTGAGGGGGTTTCAGAGTAAAATTCCTATACAAATAAAGGAATTCATTTTTTGTGCAATTTTTTGTACATACAACTTTTCAAATTCACTTTTATTCTTGGAGAGCAGAATAAAGAAAATAAACTATTCTGCCCTTTTCTTTCTTTTGTATTTTTGGGTCACTATCACTGTGGCATTCCAAATTTTATTAATGCATTGTTTCCCCCCCCCCCCCCTCCTAAAATAAAAATATTAATAAACAAATTAATATAAACATAATAAAAATAAACTATTATGGCCTTTTCTTACTTTTGTATTTTTGGGTCACTACTAATGCTAATTACATATTACATTTTTAAATTTATGCATTTTTCCCCATGATAAAGCATTTTTTTTGTAAACTGGTGATTGTAATATTTATTTGTCCCATTTTGATTACCTTTTAAATTTTTTTTGTCTCAGATATTTAAAAAAATTTTATAATTTTTTTTTTTACACTTTTTATGTCTCTCTTTTATAAGTAATATACACCTTAATGCTCTGCCATTACACATTGATCGGTAAAATTGGCACTCTGTTAGTAAATAAGCCAAAGGTCTATGGAAGGCCTCCTACTGCCATGTTAACTGAACGTCCCCACACAATTGCATTATAGGGGTGCCAATTTTGAGGTCTGACAGGGTTGGCACCTTTCAGAAAAATACGTAGGTGCCATGATTGCTGTTTTAGGGGTTCAAATGACAGACATCAATGTGGTCGCTGCTTTCGGTTGTTAGCATGTCTGCTGCAGATAGCTAATTCACATGGGGCAGTCGGGAAGAAGTTAATTTGTGATCCGTTGATTGCTTACATATTACACTGACTAATAGTAGGCCTCCTTCTATCATGGCAATCTTGCTGTATACTGCAATCGTGTGAGGGCAGTGGGCTGACAAAATTGACCTCAGATCAACCCTTCCAGAATTACAAAGAAGCTTCAAAGTTGCAGATAAAGCCGACCAGGGACTTGTTTACATCAGGCGTCTCGGAAGGGAAGGGGGAGGAGGAGTAGATGGAGGGAAAGGCTCACACACAGATTTTTGTGTCTTCAGTAGAAAGCAGCATCTCAGAACTGGGGGAAGGAGACTGAATAGATAATAACAAATATGGAAGGAATTGTTAGTCTCACCGTGGGCAGCAACATATGAAAAATTATGTTTTAGTGGAGTACCCCTTTAAACAACTGGGTCATTGTTATCGTCATTCCTGGAATTAGAGCTCTGTGATGGCTATGCAATAGAGCTGATACCTACAAGTGGTGGAACTGCAACTTTGATGTTCTATTACATCAATTTAGTAGATTGTACATCATGGACTGTAAATGGGTTTAAATGGCCTGGAGTAGGAAAAAGTGGAATGACAAAGAAAGGCAACCAAACTAAAGGAACATGAATTACCTGGATTATGAGGCTTTATGTAAAAGGTTCAAACTCCAGCATGTAAAAAGGTTTGTGAAGTTGTCTGTTTTATGTCTATAGCCAAAAAAACCTCCACTTCACCACGAGGTACTGTAGGGCTTAGGTCCAGTAAAACCATCAAACAATGTGCATAATAAAATAATTTATTGTAAATATAACAGTTAAAATGCGACACAACCGCTCCACTTTCTTTTTCAAGTGTCATCTGCATCGGCTGCAGCTGCAGATGACACTTGAAAAAGAAACTTTTATTTTTACAATATATTATTTTATTACGCACATTGTTTGATAATTTTACCAGACCTGCGCTCTACAGTACCTTGTGGCGGAGTGGAGGTTATTTTGGCTGTATCGATTCCTCTGTGGGAGAATCCGAGGAGTGGCTGCGGTTCTTTTTATATGCTAATCGAGTGTTGTGCCTCTTGGATAGCACAACACGATCAGGTGAGAGCATTTTGTTATCGCTCCCACCTACTGCATTGTCTGTATTATGCCATGGAGCGCTGCTTCTTTCTCTTGTGTTTTATGTTTATAGCTATGTTCACACAACGTCAAAAATAGAGGCAAGGTGGCCGCTTTTGCTATTTAAAAAACATCAGTTTTTGCCGCGATTTAACTGACTGCAATGCAATGCATTGAAGTCAATGGAAAGACGCAAGTCCAATGCACACAATATATTGAATAACGGACGTTATCACTGTGGACGTCAAAATAATGATCATGACAATTATGTTCGGATGTTTTTTGTTAGTTGTTCACACACAGTTTTTCTTTTGTCACTGTTGTTTCTCTGTTTTTACAATTAAATTCAATGGACTCTAGTAGTATGTTTTAAAGTTAGTGGTATAATTTTTTTATAGGGGCAGCATGGTGGCTCAGTAGTTAGCACTTAGTTTGTGTGGGTTTCCTCCCACACCCCCAAAAAAACCATACAGATAGGTGAAGCACTGCGAAATCTATGTCCGCTATACAAATAAAAACATTATTATTATTATTATTATTATTATTATTATTATGTTTTATCCCTGAGTAAGGGGTAGTAAGCCCCGAAACACGTTGAATCTATAATAAATGAAAGACTAAGCAGAAATGGTTGAAACAGCACCAAGCTAGAACAATGCCGAGGAGAGTCAATCAACGCTGGGTAACAGCAGAGATCTACTGAGATGTGTCATCCCTGCCTGGGGGGGGGAGTTAAATCACGGACGATATTGTCATATACTCTAATGCTGATTGGGGTTGGAAAAACAGTTCTCTCTCCAATGTTTATTTCTTTATGTGCTTTAAAACCCATTAAGGACTGGGCTAATTTTCATTTTTGCACTTAAATTTATTCCTCGACATGTTTACAAGCCAGAGTGCTTGCATGTTTTCACCTACAGACCCACATGAGCTCTTATTTTGTGCAACACCAATTGTACTTTGCAATCACAGCCTCAATTTTTCCATAAAATATGCAGTGAAACCGAGAAAAAATTATTTGCGCTGTGAATTTTTTTTTAAAACGAGCAATATTTTTTTTTCATTTTGGGGGCTTACGCATTTACACCATTTGCCCTGTGGTAAAACTGAGATATCAAGTCAGTATGAATGATAGGCAACTTGTATCATTTTTACTTTATTTTATTGCTTTTTGAAAAAGTTTAAAATTGCTCTATTGCTATCCTTACAATGCTTTTGTTTTTGGTCTATTGGGCTGTGTGAGATGTAATTTTTTGAGCTATGATCTGTACTTTCTATTGGTACCTTGTTTGTGTATATGCAACTTTTTGATCACTTTTTAATAAAAATTTTCTGGATTTGATGTGCCCAAAAATCAGCAACTTAGCATTTTGCCATTTATTTACTCTTATGCCATTTACCATGCAAGATCAGGAATGTGATTATTTAATAGTTTGGTTAATTCCCCACACAACAATAGTAAACATTTGTTTATTTTTATTTATAAAATGGGAAAAGGGGGGCGTTTTAATCTTTTATTATAGGCTGGGATATTTTATTAATGTTTTTTTTTAACTGTAACTTGCAGCCCCCCTGGGGGACTTCTATTTCCACTACACTGATTTTTTATAGAGATAAATGCAGTACATATGTACTGCATTGATCTCTGAAATCAGTGCTCGATTACTGTGGGCTGCTGAAGCCCATGGTAATGGATTGTTGAGCCAGGATCAGTGTCATTATGTCACTGAGCCCCATCCCGGCAAGTAAGAAAGATCACCCCCTCACATCCCACCACTAGACCACCATGGATGGGTTTTAACTACATTCAAATGCGGCTGTCAGTTTTAAATGGTTAATTAGACGGGAAGCAGTGCGGTTAGAAGCTGGGAGCCGCGCATTTCAGAACATGGTCAATGAACCACCCTAGTGGCGTCAAGATGTAACCGTACATTATCGGGCGTGAAGGAGTTAATGATATTTTACAGTTTTCAACAAAGAAAGGAAACAAATAATCTTAGTTTAATAAAACAGGAATGGCCGAAATATGACCTTGTCCTAACACCAAAATTGGTTAAGGGGTTATGTGTAGAAGGAACAATTGTTTATTTCACTGGGAAAAAAAAGAAAACTACATTACATGCAAGATCTTATAGCAGAGTATTCAGCGCTGATGCATAATCATTAATAAAGACTGTGAAATACACCGTGACAACAGACATGAGACCAAGCACTGTCTGGAATGCTGGCTGGTAACTGATCATGTGATGTTGCTTTTTGTTCTATTGGAGTAAAATAAATGACGTTTTGTATCGGCTAATAATAGGCAATGCTCCCAAAGATGTGCTAGGTCTTATTTTCAGGCGATGACTTATTTTTCCACAAAGAAGAATTCACATGTCACATGCACAGCGGGTACGGAGTGTGTTGTATGGCGACTTCCAGCCAGGAGGAGTTCATCATAGCACACTCATTCAGCACAGCAGGGACAGCGTACGGCAGGGGTACTCAACAACTTTTAGTGAAGGTCCACTTACCGGGGTCTATTGTCAGGTGAAGGTCCGAGCTGAACATCAGTAGGAAACGTGTTTTGTTACTTTGTCACAAACGTTCAACTATTTATATACAGAATTGCTGCTTATTAGCGGGAAAACTGGCATTTTTTTCTCTCTCACCAGGCCTTTGATATTAGGTACAAAGGGGGTGACTGCCCTGGTAGTATATAGCCCCCCTGTTGCTCCCCCAGTAGTGTATAGCCCCCCCTGTGCGCTCTCCCTCAGTAGTATATAGCCCCCTGTTGCTCCCCCAGTAGTATATAGCCCCCCTGTGCGCTCTCCCCCTGTAGTATATAGCCCTCTGTGAGCTCCCCCCAGTAGTATATAGCCTCCCCGTGCGCTCTCCCCCTGTAGAATATAGCCCCCTGTGAGCTCCCCCAGTAGTATATAGCCCCTCTGTGCGCTCTCCCCCTGTAGTATATAGCCCCCTGTGCGCTGTCCCCCAGTAGTATATAGCCCCCTGTGAGTTCCCCTCAGTAGTATATAGCCCCCCTGTGAGCTCCCCCCAGTAGTATATAGCCCCCCTGTGCTCTCCCCCTCTAGTATATAGCCCCCTGTGAGCTCCCCCCAGTAGTATATAGCCCCCGTGAGCTCCCCCCAAGTAGTATATAGCCCCCCTGTGAGCTCCCCCTGTAGTATATAGCCCCCTGTGAGCTCCCCCTGTAGTATATAGCCCCCCCGTGCGCTGTCCCCCTGTAGTATATAGCCCCCTGTGAGCTCCCCCCAGTAGTATATAGCGCCCCTGTGCTCTCCCCCCAGTAGTATATAGCCCCCTGTGAGGTCCCCCCCAGTAGTATATAGCCCCCCTTGTGCTTTCCCCCTGTAGTATATAGCCCCTGTGAGGTCCCCCCTGTAGTATATAGCCCCCTGTGCGCTCCCCCCAGTAGTATATAGCCCCCTCAGTAGTATATAGCCCCCTGTGAGGTCCCCCCTGTAGTATATAGCCCCCTGTGCGCTCCCCCCAGTAGTATATAGCCCCCTCAGTAGTATATAGCCCCCTGTGAGGTCCCCCCTGTAGTATATAGCCCCCTGTGCGCTCCCCCCAGTAGTATATAGCCCCCTCAGTAGTATATAGCCCCCTGTGAGGTCCCCCCTGTAGTATATAGCCCCCTGTGCGCTCCCCCCAGTAGTATATAGCCCCCTCAGTAGTATATAGCCCCCTGTATGGTCCCCCCTGTAGTATATAGCCCCCTGTGCGCTCACCCCAGTAGTATATAGCCCCCTCAGTAGTATATAGCCCCCTGTGAGGTCCCCCCTGTAGTATATAGCCCCCTGTGCGCTCCCCCCAGTAGTATATAGCCCCCTCAGTAGTATATAGCCCCCTGTATGGGCCCCCTGTAGTATATAACCCCCTGTGCGCTCCCCCCAGTAGTATATAGCCCCCTCAGTAGTATATAGCCCCCTGTGAGGTCCCCCTTGTAGTATATAGCCCCCTGTGCGCTCCCCCCAGTAGTATATAGCCCCCTAAGTAGTATATAGCCCCCTGTGAGGTCCCCCCTGTAGTATATAGTCCACCTGTGCGCTCTCCCCTTGTAGATGCCCCCCAGACAGAAAAAAAAAATAACAAAAACAACTGACCTAGCACCTCGTTCCCCGCTGCGGCTGTCTTCTTCTCTTCCCGTCGGTCCGGCCCCCGGCTGATAAGCGCACTCTGGGGATGTCCCGGGGATTCCCCAGCAGAGCGCGCATCAGTGACCTCAGCGTACGCCGCCGGCCTGCACTTCCGGGAAGGACAGGCCGGCAGCGTACACTGAGGTCTGTGGTGCGCGCTCTGCTGGGGAATCCCCGGGACATCCCTACAGAGCGCGTATCAGCTGGGGGCCGGACCGACACTGCCCCCAGCCCCACAGGCGTACTGACATCTAAGGACAGTACGCCTATGGGGCGGGAGGCAGTGCGGTGGGGAGCGGGACGGGACGGATCCGGGGCAGTTAGGAGGTCTGACCAGGGGTCCGGACAGCTGGCCTCCGCGGTCCGGGTTCGGACCGCGGTCCGCCAGTTGAGGACCCCTGGCGTACGGTATGGTGGCAGGCAACAGGATAATGACAGACTGTGTGCTTCAATGGAACTGAGTTTGAAACTCCACCCAAACTGGAGACAAGAGAGGAGGAAAAGCGGCCACGTTTTTGTAGCGCTGGATAACCCCTTTAATGGAACTGAGTTACAAAACCTGCTCCCAAACTGGAGACAAAAGTGGTGCTGTCTCTGGAAGAAAGTGGCTATGTTTTTCTAATCCTGAATAACCCCTTTAAGATTTATAGCTTAATGGTAATTTATAAACATTTTTATATAAAAGTAAAACATTTAATGTTACTATTGTCAAAGGAAATTAGTGTAAATTTAGGGTCAACCTAGGTGGTTGTCTCCATCACCAGGTGGCTTTAAATTATCTATCGATTAGTTATACTGCTCACAGTGGGGGAGGTCGGATGCATGAGGCTTAAAGCTTGTGTAAAACAGGAACCTTTCTAATTTACGAAATGCATTGGAGTATATAGACGTTATCAGAGAGCCGTCATCCAATGGCCTTAACTATGACTAGGAGAAAATCAGCAAGTTACATTTTATATCATACTAAAAAAAAATATGTTAATATGGTAATATGGAAACCCTTCGTGTCTCTCCACCACTTCTGGTTTAAACCAGTAAATAACAGTTGATCTTCTTTTTAGTTTTAAGCTAAAATAACCTTTTCTTGACAATATGAAAAGCATACACTTTCCCACTATATAAGGCTGCAGAAATTAACAGGATTTCAGCTACAAAAATAAATCTAAAAAAAGATGCTGAAATCTAAACATATATCTATAATCTTGTCCCCCCCCCCCCCCCCCCCCCCATAGCATCCGAGCGGCACTATCACTGCCCATATAACTCTACATACTTCCGATCAAAGTTAAATCCCATCAATCATTAGAGACAGGACAAGTATTGTACTTAATAATAACTTATCTTACCTTGTTCATATCAAAAGTCCCGAAGACTTGCTCAATGTATCTGTTTGCTTCTGGATTCATACCTTGCAGGCCAAGTAATCCTTTAAACTCGTGCAAGCTTAACTGGCCAGATGGACACTCTCTCATAAATTTTCTGTACCAGTGATGAATCTCCAGAGCATTAATATCATCGGCAGATGAGCTAGTGGCCCCCATGATGCTTATAGGAAGCAACAATGTGCTGGGCATTCCATTGACAGGGCTCCACAGATTCATCCACTTGTCCCAATGTTTCCCAAAACACTGCTCATATTACAGTAAAGATCTGGTTTAAACCTCTTAAAGCTTGTTACGGAGAAAGACTAGAAGCACAAAAATAGAAGCATGGTGAGATTACGTGTATCGTCTGCTTCCCTATGAGGGAGGATCACACTTTCTAATGGTGCTTAGTAAAAAGAAAACATATGTGTGATCATAGAGCTAAAAGAAACATAAGAAGTGAAAAGAACGACTTCTAAAGGGCCGTCTGGTAACGAAATAAAATTAGGAGACACAAATGCAGCTGGAAGACTTGGGTTTGACAGACTGGAATTCTACTGTCAGGATCCAATCAAATTACCGCATTTTCTGTCGTATAAGACAACCGGGGATATAAGAAGACCCCCAACTTTTTCGGTAAAATATAGAGTTTGGGATATACTCGATGTATAAGACTACCCCTCTTTCAGCGCACACCAAATAAAAATTAATAAAAAACATCAGCGAGATGGCAGAGAAGGAGGTACAGTAATAACGGTAGGATACAAGGGTGGGCGCCTGACGGGTGAAAGAGGGTGTTTTTCTGGGCACAGCGCCACTCTACCATATCTCTTTTTTCCATACCCTGGACGCCTGCAGCTTTCTCTGCCCCTCATACCTCCACTGCATGCAGCGGGGATGCGGCTGTTTTTGAGCTCCCCCCACTGTATGCGATGACCACAGATTCTCCAGTCCGGTTCTGAAGTTTTTCAGCACCCGCCCTTTAAGACAACACCTGGTGTATAAGACAACCCCTGACTTTTGAGAACATTTTTCTGGGTTAAAAAGTAGTCTTATACAAAGGAAAATACAGTATAGAGTCTAGTAAACTTTCTGATTCGTAGAAAGCTTCTTTTATATAAAGTGTTCTCAACGTTTTGATGTGGTAAAGATATATGCTTAAAGGACGTATAAATAGTGCTGGGCCAATGAAAACTCTTGAAGTACTCCATGGGGCTGATGCATAGACGGGTAATATCCCTCTGTAGTAGAGGATCAAAGTCAATATCAGATATTCCTCATACTGGGATTTTCTTAAAGTACATGCTAACAAAGTAATAAGAAACCATGGAGACCAAAAAAACATTAAAACAGCTCAGAACCCAATCAAATATGTCCATTTTGACCATTAGATTGTTGCGACAATTCTACTTCTGTGAATTGGTTTGGGAGATCTTTTTCATCAGATTTGATCACTTATTCCTCTTCTTGAGTAAAAGTTGAAATGTTTCTAACAATTCTGATTCCTACAAGGTCGACTGTAAGCGCTAACATCAAAGAAGTGTTAATTACACCGAGCAAATTTTAAACAGTTTTTTATTTTTTACTTGAGGATTGTAGACCATTCCCTCCCGGGAATACAGTGGGAGCAGCATTAGTAAGTGTTAGTTCATCTAATTCCATAAATACAAAATACTGACATTATACTGTAATGCCTACTTGTGTTTGTATTGTGTTTGCAGCACATGGATAATATAATGGGAGGTGTTTTCTCATAGAAAATAAATTATATTTGTTTTTGAAGCAGTGCTAAATGCTAACAAAATTGTGAAAGTTGTAAAGCATAATTCATACAATGGTCTTAATTTAGACCTAAAGTGGCTTTGTCAGCTGCAATTCAAATTCTAAACTGCTGTCACAATTAGCTTCTAGAGCAAAGAAACACAAGGTACCTTTTATATGTCCATCTGTGCTTCCATAACATAGAGAAATGCTTTTATTCTCCATTGCCAGTGTCAGAGGCCTTCTGTGGGAGACAGATTGCCAAGCCGCAGTAACTGGGCCTGAGAGTACTTACCTGTCCCAGCTTCAATGTTGTTGCGCTGCTCTGGCAGAGCAGGAAAGTGGGTCTCCATCATCCAAAGTAATTGAATCAAGGAAGAATGAATGCCCGACTCTCCTGGCTGGAAGTCCTTCCTTCCTTTTCCTTTATTTGGCAGTAGCGAAATTAAAGGAGGGGGGGGCAGGAGGGGTTGTCGCTCCTGGGTCCACTCAGGCAGGGGCCCACTGAGGTCTTAGACAGGTAATGCTGTCTGCAAAAGCTTTTGCAGACAGCCTTAACACATGTGTGTAGTGGGCCCCCTGCTCCTGAGGTCACTGACCTCCCTTAATTCTAGCTCTAAATCTACCCATTCCATTGATTACCTAGTTCTCCATTTTCAGCACAATCTCCAGTTCAGCCATATTCTTCTAATATACAAATGCCTAAAATTGTACACAATAGCATAGCTTTGTCAGGACTGTGCCTCGGCGCTCCTTGGTTCGGGCTGTGCAGCCGTGAAAGCGCTAAGTTTGGTGTTTCTATGCGTTGTCCTGAACCCTTGAATAAATCTGAATCCCGGCACTCCACCCTTAATCTTTGTGCCGTGGTGCATGAAGATAAAACAATGTCCAGTATAAAAGATCTCGGCACTCACGTCTTGCTGCAATTATGTATTTATTAGATGCATATAAACAAAATACGCTGCACGTGTTCCGACCTGGCGGTCTTTTTCAACAGCATAGCAATACATGTATAATGGCACAATATATACATGTCATTAGACTCACAATGATTACGTCACATCACGTGATCTACAAAACAACGACATTTCATCTATCCCGTTCCCTCACTCTGAAGTATCTGCAAAAAAATGAAATAAAGTGAACTGAATAAAGATTGTATTGAATCACAAGAGTTTAGCAATCTCGTAATCCCTATTCAAACCATGTGGTTCAAGTGTACAGAGTGAGTGAATCCAAAAGGCTTTGCGCTTAAGTAACACTCGCTTGATATCACCTCCTCTTCTCGGTAAATGTACCTATTCAATTATTTGAAACTTAAGTTGTGAAATCTGGTGTTGACATTTATGAAAATGATGTGGGACTGGTAACAAAAGGTTTTTACATCTAATTGTCGATTTGTGCTGAATTAAACGATCCTTCATTTTCTGTGTGGTTTCAGCAATGTATATTAGGCCACATGGGCACTTCAACGGGTATACCACATTTTTGCTGTTGCATGTGTAAAACCCTTTTATTTTATATCGTTTACCTGTGTGGGGACGGCATATTGTGTCAGCTTTTATTACATTCGAGCACTGCTGGCAATGCAAACAGGGAAATGTACCTGTTCTTCGGCTGCGGAGGACCCTTTGTGAATCTGAAGCTCTAGTGCCCAGGTCGGCTGTCACTAACCTATCTCTCAAGTTGGGCGCCCTTTTGTTACACATAAGTGGAGGTGTCTTAAACTCTACTACTAGTGGATGAAAATCCTGTAATATATGCCAGTACTTCTTAAGTGCTCCATCTATGATGTAATTTAAGGGGTGAAATTTGCTAACAAAAGGAATACGTGGCAGATTGGTCTTCTCCTGGGCTTGACAGCTTCGTTGAGAATTTTACGGGGATAACCCCTATCATTTAATCTCTCTCTCATCTCAGTTAGACGTAATTCACACACGTCTGGGTCGGACACTATCCGACGGACCCAATCAAACTGGGAGATCGGAATCGATTTCTTCACCGATGGGGGGTAACCACGCAAATAGTGTAGCATACTATTGCAATCCGTTTCTTTCCTGTATGAATCACTAAGGAGTTTGCCTTCCGAAGCTTTGTGTATCATTGTCTAAAAAGCTCACAGTTTTCTGATCAAAATTAATTGTAAATTTGAGTTCATCCCATATGTTATTCAAGTGTTGGTGAAAAGACATTAATATGTCCAGTGGCCCCTCCCATATGCAAACAATATCATCGATAAAACGATACCTAATTTTGGTGTACTTTTGAAAATCCGGATGTACATATACAAATCGCTCCTCAAAATCTGCCATGTAAGAATTTGCATATGGGGGGGCCACATTCGACCCCATTGTCGATCCCCGCTGCTGTATGTAGAAAGAGTCCTCAAAGAGAAAATAGATTTCCCGCAAAACAAGATTCAATAATTCCAGGAAAAACTCCTGCTGAGCCCCAGAGTATGGACTATCCATGAAAAGCTTTTTACTGCCGCAATGCCCTTGTCGTGAATGATAGACATGTAAAGGCTTTCCACGTCTATCGTAACTATCCAGCTGTCTGATTTAACTGGTCCCACATTTCTCAATTTTTCTAAAAAGTCTCCCGTATCCAACAGAAAGGATTTTGTGTTTCTTACCAAGGGGGTCAATGCTTTCTCTAATACTATGGCCAGAGGACTGAGTATCGAATCTGTAGATGCCACGATTGGACGACCCGGAGGATCGTCCAACCGTTTGTGTACCTTAGGCAGGATGTATAGAACAGGTGTAATGGGGCAACCCTGTCTGAACACAGGTGTATCTTAGGTTTGTTCAGCCCCACCCACCTTGCTCATTATGCTTTTGGCAGCTTCAGGGTTAACCCTGCTGCTGTTCAGGTGATCTGTGTTGAGGATACGGGACTGGTCCAATCCTCCATAAATACTATTCAGCTCAAGCAATCCTTGCTGGCTATTAGTGTTTCATGCTAGGCTAAGCATTTTTCTGCTGTGACCTGTATTTCTCTGACCCTTTGCTTGTTCTCTGACTTCCCTGTTTGCCGCATGCCTTGATCGTATTGCCTGACCCTTGATTACCCGACTGCTTCAGATTTTGTACTTTTGCTGCCTGCTGTTGCTGCCCTGGTTTGTCCACTAAGAAGTATTGGGGAACATTTATTAAGTCCAGCGTTTTCTGCGCCAGCTTAAAAATGTCCCCACAGCTCCAACAGTACGCAGATTTATGTAGAGGCGCACTGCAGCTACATAAATCCTGTGTGCGCCAGTGTATCCGCCGAGGAAACCTACGCCAGCTCAGAGCTGGCGTAGGTTTCCCGATCATTTTTCTGCGAGAAAAATGATAAATGAAGCGGACCCAGAGCCCATTTTACCCCCTCCTCGTCCCCCTGGCGCAGCAGGCGGAAAATGGCAAGATGCGAATATTTATTTATAAATTTATTCACACTTGGCCAGTTTCCGCTAAAAAATAAACCTTTTTTGCCTTGATAAATGTCCCTCATTGTGTTTGTTTGTTTGTCTGTCTGTGTTTCGTGTAGCACCTATATCTGTGCAAGGACCATCCTCTTGGTTGTCTGCAGTTGCCTAGGGTTGTCAGTGGCAAGTAGGCACAGACAGTGGGCGGGAACAGAGCAAGGCTCACTGTCCATGTCCTTGTCTTTCCCATTGGTTGTCACTGACTGCGCTAACAGCTTTAAATTTATGTACATTAAACTTATACTGCCCAAGCCTCCAGCTTCCACAACCTCTAGGGCAATAATATCCTTCAGTGTGTTTATTTCCTTAACCCCTTAGTCTCCAAGACAATTTTCATTTTTGCAATTTAGTTTTTTCCTCCCCGTGTTCAAAAAACCAAAGCTTCTTAGCTCTATAGCTCAATCATAAAGTATGAGCCGAAATGAAAAAAATATATTTGTGAGGTGAAATAAAAAAAAAAAAAATGGTATTTAAAAAAAAAAATCTGTCGAGGGGGAGGGGAAAGTTTGGTTTTTATGCCGTCCCCCCCCCCCCCCCCGTGGTAAAACTGAAATTTTATCTATGTTCCTCAAGTCAGTAAAATCACAACATAGCCAATTTATGTCACTTTTATTTTATTTTACTATTTACTATTTATTTTAAAAAGTGAAAAATTTAAAAAAAAGTGTTTAAAGTGGCTCTATTCTGACTTTTATAGCATTTAATTTTTTGGTCCATGGGGTTGTGAGGGCTAATTTTTTTGTGCCATCATCTGTAGTTTTTATTGGTACCTCACTTGATTATATGCAACTTTTTGATCACTATTTTTCTGGGATGTGATGTAAAAAAATCTGCAATTTTGCACTTCAGCACGTTTTGCACTTAAGCTGTTTACCGTGCGAGATCAGGATTGTGATAATTTAGCAGTTCGGGTAGTTCTGCATGTGGGAATAGGAAATATGTTTATTATTTTTTGTTTACATATTTGAATTTAAACATAAGAAAACTGTATGTGTGTGGGGTCCTCATTTGTACTTTTATTATAGAATGGCTTTATTTATACTTTAAAACTATAGATGAGCGAACCTCGAGCATGCTCGAGTTCATCCGAACCCGAGCGTTCGGCATTTGATTAGCGTTGGCTGCTGAAGATGGATAAAGCCCTAAGGCTATGTGGGAAACGTGGATATAGTCATTGGCTGTATCCTTGTTTTCCAGACAACCTTAGAGCTTTATCCAACTTCAGCAGCCACTGCTAATCAAATGCTGAACGATCGGGTTAGGATGAACTCGAGCATGCTCGAGGTTCGCTCATCACTATTTAAAACCTTTTTTTTTTACACCCTTTACTATCAGCAATACCGTGGTTGCTTATAAAGATCAGTGCAGTACATGTGTACTCAATTGATCTATTACATGAGTGCACAATTGCTTCAGCCTGCTGTAGACAGACTGATTGGTTTCACCAATATCAGGCAGCCCAGGAGGCGGCACAGAGCTACACTGACATCAGATTGGCTACCTGTGATCTTGCTGCTGAACCAGTCACCAGACCACCAATGAAATTGTATGAAAGTCATTTAAATGTCATGGTGCCTTAAGGAGTTAAAGATTTTAGTATGATATGCCAATATTTAAAATTCTAAGTCATTGAAGTTAAAAGGGGTACTTTAGGTGTGTTTAAATAAAGCTATTACCCCAGGGCCTATGACTGGCCCCTCCAGCCTACATCATGCTCTCCCTTTCATATGCACATATACATATATCTTTACTGGGATATTTAGGAGTTAGATCAGAGATTGGCGGGGGACCAGCTCACCCAACACTTATAGGCAATTTCTGATTCTATGTACAATGGCTGGACCATTCTGGCCTCTTGTGTTACCCCCAGTACTCCTAGTGTCTGAGCTCTTGTGTCACCTCAAGTCCTCCTGTCCTATTACAATCAGAGTGCTGTCCTTTTACTCTCAAATAGAAGGCTGTCCTTTTATACGTAGATAGAAGGCTCTCCTATAAGATTAAGATAGAAGGCTGTCCTATTTCACGCATATAGAGGGCTGTCCTATAACACTCAGATAGAAGGCTGTCCTATTACACTCAGATAGAGGGATGTCCTATTGCACCCAGATAAAGGGGTGTCCTATTACACTCAGATAGAAGGCTGTCCTATTACACTCAGATAGAGGAATGTCCTATTACACTCAGATAGAGAGATGGCCTATTGCACCCAGATAGAGGGCTGTCCTATTACACTCAGATAGAAGGCTGTCCTATTACACTCAGATAGAAGGCTGTCCTATTACACTCAGATAGAAGGCTGTCCTATTACACTCAAATAAAAGGCTGTCCTATACTCAGATAAAAGGCTCTCCTATTACACTCTATGGGACTCCCTGTATCATAATTTATTATAATAAAGTGAGCTCCATAAGGTATTATGATGCAGGGAGTCCCGTTAGAGAGAAGAGTTCAGTCTGTGAAATACATTGAGCTTACGGATCGTATATTATAAGGCTGCGTTCACACTACGTATATTTCAGTCAGTATATGTATATTTCAGTCAGTATATTTCAGTCAGTATTGCAACCAAAACCAGGAGTGGATTAAAAACACAGAAAGGATCTGTTCACACAATGGTGAAATTGAGTGGATGGCCGCCATTTAATGGCAAATATTTGCTGTTATTTTAGCACAACGGCTGTTATACTGAAATAATGGAAGTTATTTACTGTTATATGGCGGCCATCCACTCAATTTCACCATTGTGTGAACAGATCCTTTCCAGATTTTTAATCCACTCCTGGTTTTGGTTGCAATACTGACTGAAATACTGTATACGTAGTGTGAACGCAGCCTGAATGTGTAAATCTGTCAGCTGCAGTATTACCTACAGATGCACTTTGTAGCTACAGAACATCTGAATGAGGCCTTGAAGCGAGAAGGTATTCCAGCTTGCAGCATTCCAGGAGTTACATGGTAACATAGTTAATAAGGCTAAAAAAAGACAACTGTCCATATATTCTGTCCGTTACAGATACAAATGGATAGGCTAGCTAGTTGTTGTTATCTACTTTTATTTTTGTTACTATCCTCTTTCTGTTTCCTACTAAGGTTTATCTCTCTTGTAATAACTATCTTTAAAAATATCATGATACCAAAGTTCAGCCTACAGAAACCCTACTGTGTTGATCCAGAGGAAGACAAAAGCCCTTATGAGGCAGATGCCAAATGCCCCATCACAGGGAGAAGAATTCCTTCCCGACTCCAATATGGCGCTCAGCATATTCCCTGGATCAGCGTCTTATCATGTAATCTAGAGCCCATCTCGGGAAAATAAAAGCCTTTTTATACATTGACTTGCCGCCTCCCAACCCTCTTGGCATTTACAGAGATTGGTTAGGTTCACACTATGTAAAAATGACGGTAGTCTTTCATAATAATGGCTGTCAATGTGAACTTAGCCGGTTTCTGTAAAATATTAATTTACCAGCATACTCAACAGCAAAAGACTCGAGAAGCTGAGAAGATTACAACTAAAGGCAAAAAGTAACCTTGTATAATGAAGAGGAGGCCTCTGGGTGAGGCATCATAATGCAGCTGACAACGAAAAAACTAAGTGGAAATAGGGAGAATATTTGCGAAAACCTAATGATCCTTATCGACATGATCAGTGACGTAGTATAGGGTATGGAATGGGTTAATGTCTCATTTTATTCTTTTGTAAAGTGGAGGAAAATGTAAAGACTGGGATGTATCAATCTGTTATCCCTGCATCACATGGAGATTGCATGATGTTCAATGCTTAGTTTGGCAAATGTTCCATTAGTCGTGCCAGCTTCATGCTGCTCAGTGGTCTATTGCACTTGAAAAGTCCTTAAAAATAATCTTCATAATGATAATTCCATATGGCTGTGAGATGCATCACTAGATGGTGCGGAAAGATAAGTGTAGGGAATGCAAATGTTTAATTAAATATTTAATATATATACATTATAGTGATATATATACACCAGCCAGTCCACTGCTTTTAAAGCATAGCCGTGGTCAGTAACCTAGACAACAAGCTGTCTACAATGGGAGGAAAAGAGACGGCATATTAGGAGAAGAGAAAAGTCCTAGGTATAATAGCTGAGGTGGGAATACACGTAATACATGTAAAGGATCTGCAGCAGATTTTATGCAGTGTTCTAGGTCCAGTTGACAGCCGCCGGCCACCTTCCAGCTACAACGTCATATACCTGGGTGATCGATTGCCTGCTCAGCCAATCAGTGACTGAGGCAGGACACCAGCAATGTTGCAACTGAAAATGACAGCCGTCAGCGGGACCCGGGAGTCGCGCAACCAAGGCACAGGGATGGGTACAACTCACATTGTTTATTCATTTCCCGCACCCCCCTGCTGGCCTTTTTTTTCATGGGACTTCTCTTTTAAGTTACATTGATATCTGCAGCATAAAATTTCCAACATCAAATCAGCAGCACATCCCGTACATGTGAATGGGCCCTTAAAGTCAACTGGAAATCACATCACAACTTGCAGACATAGTTAGATTGCTGTTAGGTCAAGCAGATACATGGTACCTTTTAAATGTCCATCTGTGCTTCCATAATGTAGAAAAATCCCTTTATCGTCCAGTACAATGGGTCAAAGAGGTGTCCCCAAGCTCCTACAATGAGTTTAGGCAGGGTCAGGTATAGGGGGGCGAGGAGGCATATCTCCTTGTGGTATGTTAGGAGGTTGGGAACGCGTCTTTTACCCTTTGAGTAATAAAAGCACTTTTTTTTTTTTAAATTTAAAGTTTTTTATTTTCAAAGACAAGAAAAGAGAGTATACAATACAAATGGGAACTCGGGACGGCAAGTCCCTCTGGGGGGAAGGGGTAAATACAAGGAATGATGTAAATGCACAGAATGCAATCGTAATCGTGAACTGTAACAAAGAACAGTAGGAATGTCAACATCCGTAACATGACCAGAAAACAACGGGATCAGTATTCCGGTCGATCTCAGCATAAGTCATTACAAAAACAATGTACTATCATATGCAAGCTGTACTGCAGAGATAGGAGAGACAGAAGCAAGAAGACGACAAACAAAACACACCGGACAGGAGAGGACAAGACAACAAGAGGATCATAAAAGAGAGGCTGTCCCTGGCGGCAAAAGAGGGGGGGGGGCACCCTTCGGGCAACTAGGGACAGAAGGACGGTTTCAGGCCATGGCGGTTCTATAAGAATCAGAATCCAGGAATAGGAGCCATTGGCCCCAAGTGGCCGTGTACCTCTTCACTGCTGCCGGGGTAACAGCAATGAGGTCCTCCATGTGATGTGTCTGGGCTATTTCCGCAAACCATTCGTCAATAGTCGGAGGGTCGACGGATTTCCATTTCCGAGGGAGGACTGATTTGGCAGCTTGGAGCAGATGGTGTGCCAGAGATTTTTTGAAGCGCGATTGGGCTGTGGGGAACATGAAAAGCAGTGTCGCTTCAGGGGTATTAGGGATAGTGATGCCGGTAATTTCCTTAATGAGGCGCAAGACCGTGGGCCAAAATGACCGCAATTTGGGGCATCCCCACCAAATGTGTGTCATGGTGCCTCCCACGCCCCAACAACGCCAACAAATATCAGGGACCAAGGGGTACCAGCAATGAAGGGCAGCTGGAACCCGGTACCAACGGGACAAAATCTTATAACTGGTCTCCTGTGTCTTACATGCCATAGTAGCTTTGTGAGATAGATAAAAAGCCTTTAACCATTGTTGAGACGTAAAAGTTTTTCCCAACTCTGTCTCCCATGCCGAGCAGAAGGAGGGCAGATGGTCCAGTCTAGAGGAGAGCAACAGTTGATAAGAGAGAGAGATGGCATGTGGGGGACAGGAAGGCGCCACACACAACTTTTCAAAGTCCGACAACGTATTATGGAGAGCGTGAGTACGTCAGGTGGTCGTGTAGAAATGCTGCAGTTGAATATACTCAAACAGGTGTCTGGACAAGGGGGGTGCGGAGGGGAGAATGTCGGATAAGGGTAACAGTGCTCCCCGTTTGACCACGTGATAAAAGCGGAGAGGGGTGTCCCTAGGCGTGCCTAAGAAGGTCCGGGATATACCTGGTTGAAAGTCAGGGTTATCTGTGACGGGGGTCATAGGACCACGGCTATCCAACAGAGCACAAGGAGACCCGGTGGCTGGTAAAGATGCAAGAGTATGGCGAGTTGTGTAGGACAGAGGTGTGCGGTCTGCCAAGGTAGGGGACCATGTCCATGGGAGCGTGGACAAAGGCCGAGGGCACTGGGCCTGTGCCGACTGTACCCACAGCTTGGAAGTAGAATGATGAAACATGTCCAAGATCCTCACATGGACACAAGATACATAATAAAGGCGGCAATCTGGCAGACCAACCCCCCCCCCCCCCCCCGCATCCTTAGGACGAGAAAGAACCTCGCGTCTGATTCTGGGACGGCCAGGGGACCAGACGAAGGAAGAAAAGCAATGCTGCACTTGTTTCCAAAAGGAAACGGGGATGCGGACTGGGATGGTCTGCAAGAGATAGAGCAGTCGAGGGAGAAGGGTCATTTTCAGGATATCAATTCTCCCGAACCAAGAGAAATCTTTCTTGGTCCAGGCTGTCAGGTCCGTCCGGAAACGGCCTAACAGAGGCAGGAAAATAATAAAAGCACTTTTATATGATATGAAAGCACAGATAAAATGGGAGTTATGTTCACTTTTCATTAAGTTTTTTCCTGATTTAGAATAAAAAAAAAATATATCATCACTTTTTTTACATTTTACGTGTATGCTGTTTACTCTGCAGGAGCAATATTGTTATATTTTAATAGATTGGACAATGTCGCACACTATGATATATACATTTTCTTTACATATTTTTATTTGTAAAATGGGAAAGCGTTTTTAAAAACATTATTATTTTTTACAGTTTATGGCAGTGTTCACATGCTATATAAAACGGCCGTTATTTGGCAACAACAGAAATCTATGAAATCTATGGACAATGGCCGGAAACAATTGACATGATCATTGACTGACGTAACAAACAATGTTCAATGCTCAATACATTGAGTGAAACAATGGACGTTGTTTGCATTGACTTCAATGCAAATTATGGCCGTACATAAAAATACATATATATGCAATCATTAGACTAAATATACGGATCAATTCTATTCCATTAGGGACATTCCCTACTTTGGCCTTCAGGACATTGATATATATTTCTTTTTTCACCCCAACGAGGACCAGATTCCCTCAGACTCGAGAGATGAGAAGAAAACATTTAGCAAAAAAAAAAAAAAAAAAGGTTTCTTATACACTGTTATTATAGATATTATTGGTCTTGGTTTACTGGATTTGGTCAGTAACAGTATGATGGTATGGGGTAGATATGTTAACATTATGTATATATAGTTATAGATTGCTGGAGTTATATTATTCAGCATATTTGAACATTGGGTAAATTTATATGATATCATCTATCCTGAAGAATGAGAATATTTGTAAGCTCCTTAGAATTTGTAATGGTAATACAGGGAAATGCGGAATCACATGTAACAACTATACCTTGTGTGTCAGCTCTGGTTATTGCATTTGTCATGGAAAACACACATGTTATCACTGGGTAATGTGTTTTCCATACAGAAGATATCAAGACTGATTACTATGCCACTATTCATTTACATCTGAGCATCAAGCCTCAATTGCTTCCATGATCTTTCCTTTATGTAAAATAATATGTAATAAAGGCCCCAGCAATTTTACATAGAAGATGTCTGTTTTGTTTTTATTAAACAGCAGCAAATATAAAATTGGTAATACTGAGGCACTAAAACGCCAACTAGAAAAAGCATGAACGTATAAGATCTCAGATCTCAGTGTGTCTATACATCTCAGGAAAACTCATGAGCAAAAATACTCCACTGGCCCTTAGGTGTATACACTGAGTATATACACTGGCTAGCGCCCTGTATACACAGGGCAGCGCACTGATTGGCTGACCGGGATGTCCAGCTGTGAAACGCTAAGGATCCGGCCTGTGTATTTGCACCCTTAGCCAAAATAATAACACAAACCCAATAATGCCTGTGCCCTCTGCAAGTTTTTAGTCTACTGCGCTCTACTATCAGCTATAAATATTTGGTAAAATAAATTTTAATGTGCTTTTAGTATGAAGAAATTCCTAAAAGATCAAATCTCCCACAGGCTTTTTTTTTTTTACTTTTCTTATGGTGTCCAGTCGTAAAGGGCATCTGTCAGGGTGATGACAGTGTGCTGTAGCTGGCAGTCCCCTAGTGAGCATGGTACCTTTTGGTAATCTGTCTGTGAAATGGATTATGCACTATTTTGCGTCTCCTACTGTAATGAAGAGTCAAAGAGGAGTTGGGGCTCAGTGTTTGTGCCATACTCTAGCACACCTTATCACACTTTCTGCCTATTACTTCCTCATGAATAATCTCTGCTCACTCAGCAGTCAGCAAGTGTGTCTGAGTGTTTATGTCAAATATAAACTGCCTACATAGGACTGATCAGCAATCACCCTAGGGGCCGTATTATACAGAGCCAATCTGCCAAATCAGGCCAATTCAGCAGATTATCTCTCCGTGTAATAAAGACAAAGATCATCAGCTGATCATATCTTTTTGTCATGTTCTAAAATCATTGGCCTGCGCATAGCTAGTGTAATAGTGGCCGACGGCTGGCAACTGTGTAAGGAAAATCCACAGCTGCCGGTGGAACTTCAGAGCTGGTCTCTGAAATGACAGGCCGTCCATCCAATAACTTTCTGAGACAGCTGCGGCCAGTAATAGGTTGAGTGGCCTGTCACTTCAGAGGCATGATAGTTGAGCCATGTCATAGGCTCAGTAAACGGGCTCCGATCTAGCAGCTCATTTACATTGCTGAATGGCCCTAAATGTGTTGGAGCAGGGGTCTAGGAGTAACTCACCTGTCTAGAGACCAACAACTCCTTTTTCCTGAGTTTGATTCCCCTGATGGAAATTAAATATAGATTTTTTTTTCCCTTTTTTAATCATTGTATAAAAACTGAATTTTAAAACTAATTTGGACCTGATTGGGAATTCTTTGCACTTTTAAAAATGACACAATATAGAGAGAAAAACTATATTCCATTTCTATCAGGGGAATCAAACGCAGAAAAAAGTATTGTTGATCTCTAGACTGGTGAGTTACTCCTAGACCACAGATCACAGAAATAAACATTTAGAGATATTGTCTGACACCTGAGCAAGCAGGAGGCTGGGCAGCAGAGATTTATTAATGAAGAAGAAGGAGGTGGAAGCAGTGGTGAGGCGTGACAGAGTACGGCACAAGTGCTGAGCCGCAACTCCTCTGACTCTTCATTACAGTAGGAGACCCAAGATTGTGCATTATCCACCTTATGGACATATTACCAAAAGTTACCATGCTCACAAGGGGACTGCAAACTACAGCAGCACCTGGGCCCAGGAGCTGACAGATTCTATTCCAAATTAGTTATCTGAATGGTTGACACTGTAGACTTGCAGCGTCGGGGTGCTGGGTTCACATCTCACTAAGGACAACATCTACAAGGAGTTATCCTTATGTTTGTGTAGGTTATGTTTATGTAGGTTTTCTCTCAGTAATCCGGTTTCTACTCCATTAGTAGTGGAAGCTGGGTGGAGAAGCCATGTTTGGTCTCCAAACATACCGGGGGCTCAGCCAGATCCAATAGTACCAGAACTGTGTCCCTATGACCTCTAAGAGTTATGACCCCCTCATAGGACTGTCTGGGTTTTGCTTTCAGTCCAGGGAGAGGAACTTGAGACCAGTAGCGGATTATAATAGGTCCTTTTCGGGCGGTAGCCCAGGGCCCAGAGCTCCAGGGGGGCCCATGGCCACCCAAAAAGACTTATACTTTCAATGGTGTATTGTCTCCTGGCTACAGTTCTGCCATGATTTGCAAAAAATCGCTGCTTTTTTACCGCAATTTTGCACAAATCAGATCATCATGACATTATCTACCCTGTACTATGGACACTACGCTAGTGCTGTCGTAGTTACAGTGGGGTGGGGGGTCCCAAGCTTGGTCAACAGGTAAAGTTAATCCGCCCCTGCTTGAGACCGTCACGTATGGTGTGAAGGGGAGTGACTGGCAGGGGTATTTGTACTGGTGCTAGGCAGCGGGCATGTGTTCTTTGTCCAAGGGAGGCCATGCCCTACATGTTATGTTGGAGAGTTCCTAAAACCGCTTAGCCACATGCACCTCCCATGTATTCACTTCGCAACCAAGACCCACATCATAATGATAATTGACTATTACTGTTTGTACCACTACTTATATTTGTACTCGACCATTGTACAGTATATATGTCTATACAGGGACCTGTCTAGTGAGCCCTTATGGCAGTAAAGGGGGACATTTATCAAGACTGGCGTACTCGTACACAGGCTTAAATGAAGCCCTGACTTGCTAAGAGGCGCATGCCTATTATTAAAAGCGTCTGGTCCCAATTAGGCTCCCTCTCTGGTCAATAATAAAAATAAGTAAGCTTCATAACTCCCATCTGTCACACTGACTTAGTCTTTGGTGAGCTGGCTCTTAGAAATCTCCTCATAAATCTCTTCATAGGTTGGTAGGCCTCTTTGTTAGTGATGTTACTCCTACCACAGCTGCCCTCAACTACTCAATGAATTCCTGTCACAACTGCCTCTTATAGGGAGCTCATTAGAATAGCTCCGCCCATCTTCTGGATGTTTCTCCTAGCTATTGTAGTACACTAAGGAGGCAGTTGGTGGTGCTGTTATCTAATTCCCTGATGGGGTGTGCGTAAATGGAGTTAATGACCCATCTTTACTGTGGCCCCTCTCTATAGTGCATAATAGAACAACTAACCTATTAATAAACACATACTAATATAACATGGGGTCTATTCTCTGTCCAACCTTAGGGAAACTCAACTTCAGAGCTTAGCAGCATGCAGGGACCCTTTTCATACATGTTAGCAAAAGGGGTTTCTCAGCCCCCCCCCCCCTTAACCTCACTGTGCCCGTGTGGACGGGAATGTCAATGTAAACCTGTATCTAGCTGACCTTATGTACTGGGAGTGTGAAACATCACACAATACATTTATTGTAGAGGTCAAAAGGGCAAGATTTAGGAATCTGAGATGTGGGAGGGGGGTGATGCTATAGTATAAGTATATATACTCTGTACTACATATATATATATATATATATATATATATATATATATATATATACATGGAGATAGATAGAGATATAAACACACATAGACTACACACATCTGCATAGCATTCATAAAGAAATAGCACAACAACCCAGTGGAAATAAGGGTAAAACACAGCCGTATTTTAGAAATCACGACTGTAAATAATGATTGTGCCTTTTATTTACAGCCGTATTTTCGTTGTTCACCTTTTACTGTATGTAAAGCAGTTGTAGAAAGTTTTACTTGCTTCTTCATTAATACAATGATAATGTGCAAATGTTCTTTTTTCAGTGATAATGATCAATGTGTTTACTATGGATGTTTTCTTAGATTCTACAACACTGTCTAATTATAATCTAACTTTGCTTGGCTTTACTGATCTAACAAACTTTACCTGTTCACTTCTATTATTGTCAAATTAACTTAATTGGCAAAAATGTCATTATGCTTCTTTTGTCAAAAGGATTACTGGAGTTTTTCCTGTATAATCCCTTAATTGAGTAGAATTTAAATTGCAGTCATATAATGCAACCACACATTGTCTGGACAGCTGAACTGCAATTGCATTTGGAGGAAGGATCGAACTGTTTAGATTGTTTTATATATTTATATATACTGTGTGTATATATATATATATATATATAATAAATACGATTATAAAGACTTTCAATAAAGAAAAACTTTCTTGTAACTTCCTGACTTTTTGTGTGGTACCAGTGATATTTTACATAATTGCTGAAAAGAACAGATATTATTGCACTATGTTGGAAATATACAACTATTATTACAGTTGCTCGTGTTGTCATTTATTACTGATGTTGTATTATGAGATTTTTGCTGTTTACAATCAGGTACATTGCTTTAAGATTTTTATATCAACAGACTGGCACTGGCATCCCCACGCTGGCACCAGTCCTTTGAGGTTACATTGATGGTATATTTGCTTTAAAGGAATCCTGTAACCCCGGCTGCCGGGGTGAAGCCTGCCGGACCCCCTGGAGGAACCCCTTATACTTAGCCCCCCTCTCAAAGTTCCAGTCCTGGACCCCGTTCCACTGCCGAGAAATCCCAGTCGGAAGCCGTGTGCGTGCTCACCAGAGATGAGTCCAATGCCCATAGAGAATGACTGGAGCAATATTTTAGTAAAAAATAATAATATTATATAGATTCCCTTATCCAATGTGGAAATAATTCTATTACAATAAACAAGTCTCTACAAAAACAGATTATTTCCATCTCAAAAAGTTGTCCACTACCTTAAAAATAACAAGCTGACCCCAGAATCAATGGCATACAGGACACATTGGCCAGTGCTCCCTTTATTCTCTATGAGGCCAGGAACAGGAGCATCCACTGCTCATTATTAGGGAATCTCAACTCTTTTACATCAGTCGAGCCCTGTGTAACCTATGGAGAGGGGAAGGGGAGGAGGGAGATTAGTCGGCATCAGAGAGCAGAGAACAAGGGATTATACAGCGGGAGCTGCATGAAAGCCAGTATTCAGAGGTCAGAGAGGTCAGTGCTGACTTCAGAGGAGATAGCTTGGTGATGTAACTGTAAATTAACTCTTTGATGTCCAGTTTTGGTGCCTTATCTTAGTCAACCCCTCCCATCTCCATAAGAGAACCATGAAGACTGGGGGGAGGAGCTTCAAACTGCTTTTTCATGATAAAAATGCATTTTTAGCTAATAAACCCAATCACAAAGCTTCTTAAAATCACCTGTACTATTGATTTCTGCAAAAAAAACGACAGTGACACTTTAAAGCAAACTTAATCTTACATAAATGAACACTGCAAAGCAGCTTCAGGTATGTACAGTAACTTAGAGGTTCACAATGAATGGTTATTGCCTATTTGTTTCCATTAATCTAAATACTGCTGCCAAATTGGGGCACTTCAGCGACGATGAAGATGTCCTCACGTGATTTTGCTGATCAGCTTAGAACCTTATCCAATTTAATGAGCCTTAAAGTTGTGAACAGTTACAGGGGAGATTTTTGCTTTTTAAAGTACTAGTTAATATAATTTAAAGACAGTAACAGCTAAAATACATACGTAAAGAAATTTAACCACTAAATTGTGATTAACAGTCATAACCTCCTAGTAACGGGCAGTATCTATGATTTTAATTGGGACAAATAATGTAAATAACAAGTTAATGAATAAGTATATGCAAAGTGAATGAGTAAATGCACACAAATATTTTAGTACAAAATAATTATTTTAAATATTCCCTTATCTAATAAAACCTATATAAAAACAATCATGTTCTGATTTAATTTTTAATGAAAGCGAAAGTACCACTAAGTACATAGTTTTTATTTTTATTTTTATACATGAACAGACCGGCAGCAGTGCGGGCATGCTTCCTTTTTTTGAACTGTGGCTTCCTACGCACGGATCCGGTCTATTTCTAAGCATCGGCCAGGCCACCGTCCTGCAGTGTGACGGAACCTCTTCCCCTCTGTGACACGGCTCCATTAGAATCAATGGAGCAGCGTCAAAAAAAGGAGGAGAGATCACTACTGTTCTATACTAGCGATCTGACAACTGTAGTGTCAAGTGCCCTAAGGGGCCAAACTGAAAGCAAGCGAAAAAAGAAGAAAATTAAATGTGTTAGAAAAAATGTAATAAAAAAGTAATTAATAAAAAGACATTTGTTATTACGAAAAATGAAAAAACTAAACAAAACATAATCACAAAATCACATAATAACAAAAACAAATCATAAAACAGGTATCACCGCATTAGTAATGACCAGTACCATACAGCTATACAGCTCGGTCATCTTGCCTTTAAAAACTGGAATATAATTTATTATAAAGTTGCATGTTTTGCACGTTTAAGACCAATAAAAAATACAGCTAGTCCCACGAAAAACAAGCCGTCAAACAACTGCCCTAAAAAATGTAAAAATTATATCTGTCAAAATAAAAAAGTTGACTTTAAAAAAAAAAAGTGATTATATAATTATTTTTTTTTTAAAAAAAAGCTATATAAATTCTGTATTGTCCACAGAGAAAAATTATCCTAATAAAAATGATCAAAAAAATCATATTTAACCCATAATAGTATCAGTAAAAACCACAGCTTGGCCCACAAAAAATAAGCCTGAAAAAATACAAAATTAAAGTCAGAATATTGTAACACAATTTATGACATTAATGACACAGATAAGGGAATGCTACTGTGACCCTGACTGATAAACATGGGTGTCCTGAGCGCCCTTATGTGAATACATTACCCAGTTTAGAAGGAACAAAGCTCTTAGACCACTCTGCTTACTAGCTACAGCAGCTTCAAAAGGGGTGTTTATTATAAAAAAAAATCTTTCAAATCAACTGGTGCCAGAAATTTGTAATTTAATTCTAATAAAAAATCTCGTCTTCCAGTACTTATTAGCTGACACAGTGCTCTCTGCTGCCAACCTCTGTCCATGTCAGTAACTGTCCAGAGCAGTAACAAATCCTCATAGAAAACCCTTTTCTGCTATAGACAGTTCCTGACATAGACAGAGGTGGCAGCAGAGAGCACTGTGCCAGACTGGGAAGAAAACACCACTTCCTGCAGATCTTACAACAGCTGTTAAGTACTGGAAGACGAGGTTTTTTAACAGAAGTAAATTACAAATCTCTGGCACCAGTTCATTAGAAAGAATTTTTTTCTGAACTACCCCTTTAAAGAGAGCATGGTCACTACCTTTTTGCTTTTCAGTAGATGACAGCAAATGCTACATATTCTCCTTGTTACTCCTCAGGACCAGGCCCACAGCATTGGATGTTTGTGCTATGCAGCATCAGGACTAAGTATATGGTCGTCAGTATTTGAATGAAGGCTGTTTTCTTTTAATATTCCCAGAATATTGCCATAAAGATGGTTCCTTCTTTGTCCTTTGATCATATTTGGCCAATTTCAACTACTTAACAGCTAATATGGAATAAAATGTGTAAGGCTGTTCATTAGACAACCATCAACCTTTTGGAGGTAGGGCACCCCATAGTGCATAGGCTAGATATCCCCTGACTTCAGCAACTACAAAACCTGCCAGCAAGTGTGATGGACCTAAGTGTGATCAGCCTCAGTGTGCTTGGCCTCAGTGTGATTGGCTTCTGAGTCACTGGCCTCAGTGTGATCAGCCACAGTATGATCAGCCTCTTTGTGATCGGTCTCAATGTGATCGGTCTCAGTGTGATCGTCTTCAGTGTAATTTGCCTTAGTGGGATCGGCCTCAGTGTGATCGGCTTTAGTGTGATCATTCTCAATGTAATCTAGTTCAGTGTGATCGTCCTCAGTGTGATGGGCCTCAGGGTGATCTATAGTGATCAAAGCATTTAAGGGAGTCAGTAACAGGATAAATACCTGGTACGGACTGATTGGACCCACGCAGTCCCCCAGGAAGGGTGCCATTAATCCTGATCAATGCTATTCAATGGCATAGCATTGATCAGTATAAGCAATCCAATGATTGCATATATATGTCCTAGTGGGAATTGTAAAGTGTAAAAAAAAATATTTTCTGAAATATTACAATACCTCTCCCTCGGTAAAAGTCGAAATCAACCCCTTTGCCATTAAACAAATAAAAAAAAGAAAAAGAAAACAAAATAAACATATTATATTTCATAGCATGCGGAATTGTCTGATCTATTAATATATAACAAAACTGTTCTTGCATGGTGAACAATGAAAAAAACACCAAGATTACTTGTTTTTTTTTTTAATTATATATCAGAAAAAAATAATAATAAAAAGCAATCAAAAATTGCCATTTACACCAATACAAAACCAATAAAAACTATAGCTCATGGTACAAAAAATTACCCCAACCATCCCTGTAGGTGAAAAAATACAAGCGTTATAGCTCTTAGATGTGAGGAAGAGAACACTGCTTCATTGTGACCTGGACATCCGGGCATTAACGACCTTTGGTCATAAAGGGGTTAATAACATTAGTGACCTAGTTCCACCAGCAGCCAAGCATGTCCACACCGTAACATTGCATTACCATATTTGACGATGAGCCTTTCTTTTTCTTCTTCATACTTCTCTCTTCCCACCATTTTCTTCAGGTTAGTCATCCGTCGAAAGAATCTTTTTTCAGAACCAAATAAACTTTTTGGCCCTTCTGTTCTTGTGTAAACAGTGGTTGCATCTTGGGATCTTTGCATTCAGAGATGTACCTCTCCATGAGTTCTTGACTTGGAGTGTAGGTGTAGTGTCGGTTTTCGCTGTCCTCCATGCTCCTGCAGGCCTTTGAATGTTGCTCTCCAGTACTTGCCCTCTTTTTAGAGCTTCTTAAACATCTGCTATGTTTCCGAGCCTCTTAATGGCTCCCTTCAGTTGTAGTTAAACCTCTTTGGTCCCCATATTGAACAGCTGCCAAATACAAATTCAACACTTGGAAGATAACTATAAAGCTTGTGTCACTTCCAAATACTTTTGGACCCAGCTGTATTGGTGTTGTTGCTAGATATGAATTTTTTTTCACCATTTGCATAATAATGACCGGATAAAAGCCATCATTTATTTGAACAATAAAGAGTTATATACAGCTTAGCCACAGTCACTGAATAACATCACTTGTAGAACATTATAAAAGACAATTCTATACTGAGTGAAACAGCGTCACTAAATAATGCTGCATTCTCGATTCACTGAAGAAACCTAAAATAATATAAACATAAAGTAATAAAAAACATAAAATAATACAAGATTAGATAAAGGCTATGTTCACACAATGTCAAAAACGGAAAAGTACGCAAATTTTGATATTTAAAAAAGCGCACAATTTAACTGACTGCAATGGAAATGTATTGAAGTCAGTGGGAAGATGGACATCGAATGCACACAATGTATTGAATAACGGACGTTTTTACCGTGGACGTCAAACTAATGAACATGGTCATTATTTTCAGACGTCTTTCGCAAACAGCTGACGCTTTTTATTAGTTGCTCACACACAGTTTTTCTTTTTCCACTGTTCTTTCTCAGTTTTTACTATTAAATTCAATGGACTTATCATTTAATACACACCCACAGGCTATGTTCACACAACGTTTTTTCTGCTCAGTTTAAAATGACGTCTGTAATTTTGAGGCTGTTGGTACATTATTCTAGTTTGGGGTTACTAATTGGCCTTTGGGTGCAGCTCAATTCAAAAGTCCATTGAATTTAATAGTAAAAAAGGAAAAAGAACGGTGAGAAAAGAAATATTGCGCGTGAACAACCAATAAAAAACGTCCGCTGTTTGCAAAAGACATCTGAAAATAATGTTCATTATTTTAACGTCAACGGTAAAAACGTCCGTTATTCAATACACTGTGTGCATTGGACGTCTGTCTTTCCATTGACTTCAATGCATTGCCATTGCAGTTAGTTAAATCACGGCAATAACGGACACGTTTTTAAATAGCAAAATTGGCCGCCTTTTTAATATTTTTGACGTTGTGTGAACATAGCCAAAGGCCAATTAGTAACCCAAACTAGAATAATGTACAAGCACCAGTCATTGCACTAAGGGGAGGCCAGGCGGCTAAATGACGTCCATTATTTTAGACTCAAAGTTTGGAGCTGAAACTAATGTTGTGTGAACATAGCCATATACTGTTTTTCAAAGTATAACATACATCAGGTAGGAGCATTGCAAGTAAGATGGTGCCATCACAAGTCAGCAGGTTATCAATGACCCTACAATGCAATGGCCACTATCTACAGTGTTCTGCTTTTACCTCTGGCTTTTATAGTGGGCTACAGATATTGTTTACTGCTTAAACTGACTCTGTACCCACAATTTGACCTCCCCAAACTGCTTGTACCTTCGGATAGCTGCTTTTAATCCAAGATCTGTCCTGGGGTCCTTGTCAGCAGGTGATGCAGTTATTTTCCTAAAAAACAACTTTTAAACTTGCAGCCCTGTGTCAAATTGGTGTGGCCTACAGTATGTGTCCACCCGAGGCTTGCAACGCCCCTCCTCATCACTAGGAATGCCCCAGGCTGGAATTTTCCTATTCCTCACCTGAACACTGCACAGGTGCCTTAACAGCTAATCCAGCTAATGTGCAGTGTTCACACAGGTGATGAATATGAGAAATTGTGTTTGGGCATTGCTAATGATGAAGAGGGTAAGGAAGAGGGACCAAGAGCTGTTGCAAACCTAGGGCATAGACACTCTAGGCCTTGCCAGTTTGACACAGGACTGCAAGTTTACCGAAGATACAAGTGGTTTGGGGGGGGGGGGGGCAGATTGTGGGTACAGAGTCACTTTAATGATTAAAAGGTTGCATGGAACTCAATAAAAAAATACAGCCAGTCCAGCAAAAACCAAGCCCTCATACAAGTGCCCCAAAATGAAAAAATGACAGCTGTGTACTGCTTAAACTGATCTACATTCCTGCCATTCTATGACTTCTACAGATTAAAAATAATTAATAATTATAATGAATAATAGAGTAGTCTCTAACTAGTAAATCAGGCAGCACATCACTTATGTAGAAAGATAAGACTATGGGGAAGGGATTGTAGTTTTATAAACATAAATAGGAATTTGCCCTTTATTTTTACTTAATATTCCGATTACCCATATTATCACACATATTATCTTAGGATTTTAACATCTTGCTTACATGAGGCATCGGGGCGTCTAATACTGCCTTAAGCCTTCCGAAAGATCGAGGGGACGGGAATATATCCCGATCATCACATGCGGGCAAAATCTTACCTGCATGCAATGTCCATGATGCATGATGTGGCTGATGCTGCGACAACCCCAGACACCCCCTTGAAAAACAGTTGGGATTACATAAGGCATCTTCTGTTATTACAGTAGAATAACGCTTGTTAACTTCTAAACTAGGTTTACCTACATTTTTTCAGCTACGTTTAAAATGACGTCTGTAATTTTGAGTCTAAAATAACGTCATTTAGCTGTCTAGCCTTCCCTTAGTGCAATGACAGCTTCTGATACATTATTCTAGTTTAGGGTTACTAAGTGGCCTTTGGGTGTGGCCAAATTGAAAAGTGCATTGAATTTAATAGTAAAAACGGAGAAAGGACGGTGAAAAATGAAAAACTGTGCGTGAAGAACTAATAAAAAACACATGCTTTTTGCAAAAGACGTTATTATTTATTATTTTTGATGTCCGCGGCGACATTGAGGGAAATTTAGTAAAGGCTGAAATGCCCTTTTTAGGCACAGATGGGCCTCGTTTTTGCTAAAATATTTGCAAATGGTCTATTTGCGAATATTTTATTTGCATTGGGCCCATCTGTGCCTCCTGCGCCAGTGGTACGGGGAGAGGGCGCTACAGGGAGTGCGGAGGCACGCAGAAGAAAAATGATAGTGAAACCTACGCCAGCTCTGAGCTCACTTTGTTTGCAAGGACGGGCTCCGCGCACGAGGGATTTATGCAGAGGCAATGCGCCTTTACATAAATCCTCTGAGCTCCAGAGCTTTGGGGACATTTGTAGGCCCGTCGTAAAAAACGCCGAACTTAATAAATGTCCCCCATTGTGTGCATTGGATGTCCGTCTTTCCATTGATTTCAATGCATTGCATTGCAGTCAGTTAAATCGCGGTAATAACGAACGTTATTTTAAATTGCATAAGAGGCCACCTTTTCTCCATTTGTGAACGTAGCCTTAGAAATGATTTATTAGGTTTAGTTCCTTCATCTCTACTGGGCAGGGAATGGAATCACTACATCTACTGTATGATGAGAAGACCACAAATACACAACATACTTGATTACAAACATTATGCTTCTAAGTATAGACTTCAGCTACTATAGAATCCCTCACATATCCCTACAGACACGTCTGTTTATTGTGTAAGGAAAACATCTCTATTGTTAGGATCCTGAGAACGTATACACACACACACACACACACTATATTCCTTAATTGGTCCACAAAAGTTCACTTGAGCTGCTCACAATACTTTAGAGGGACATTGAATGAGTCACTCCGATTTACTGCTGGTCTGCTTAACATCCAGACAACCCAAACAAGGCAGTTAAAGAAGACCTGTCATTCTGAATTATGCCTCCTAATTTCTATACAGAATCAAAAAGCCAATACATCTCTGCATTGTAGAACATTAAAACGGGATAAGTACGTATTGTAGGCTGACAATGTTTGCCTGTGTCTCTCTTTTAATACTCCTACAATAATTGAATATTATTGTCAGATTAGAGTATGGCTTTCACTGTAAAGGTTGTGTATTATCGAAGCCTAAGGATATATTCACATGTGGCACATTTGTTGAAACTATTTTTGTGAGTGTTCCATAGATGAATGAATTTAGAAAAAGATTCATTTTGCTGATACAGTCCCATTAAAAGTTAAGACAATTTCATTAGACAATATTTGTTCACCACACAGCTGTGTTCTCACGTTTTTTTTCTTGTCCATTTCTAATTTTTTAAAATGACGTCCGTTATTTAAAGGTTTGGCCGTCCGTTAATGTGCAATAATGGCTGTTGGTACATTATTCCTGTTTAGATAGGCTGATTGCCCTTTGGGGGTGTCTATAATTAAAAAGTCCATTGAATTATATAGTAAAGATGGAGAAAAACTGAACAACTAAAAAATAACGTCCGTTGTTTGCAAAAGACGCCCGAAAATACGTCATGAACATTATTTGACGTCCATCTCAAAACACATCGGTTATTTAATACCCTGTGTGGAAATGACGTCCGTTATACTATAGACTTCAATGCAATTCAGTGAAGGCAATTAAAATGCTGTAATATTTTTTTTTTTTTGCGTGAACATATCCTATCTGTCATTTGTGATCATATTTATAACAATATAGATTCTACTATAAGAAACATTGAACAGAAGTAATATTATACCTGTAGGCTATTTTCACACAATGTCAAAAATAGAGAAAAGGTGGACGCTTTTGCAATTTAAAATAACGTTGCGATTTTACTGACTGCAATGCAATTCATTGCAGTCAATGGAAAGACGGACGCCCAATGCACACAATGTATTGAATAACGGATGTTATCGTTGCGGACATCAAAATAATGATCGTGACAATTATTTTCAAATGTCTTTTGCAAACAGCGGACGTTTTTTATTAGTTGTTCACACACAGTTTTTCTTTTGTCACCGTTCTTTCTCCGTTTTTACTATTAAATTCAATGGACTTTTCAATTAAGCCACACCCAAAGTAACCCAAAGTAGAATAATGCACCAACAGCCGTCATTACACTAGACAGGGAAGCCTAGACAGCTAAAAGACGTCTGTTAGAGCTGAAAAAACATTGTGTGAACATAGCCGTGTACAGTTTTGTAAGAGAAGAGTCAGGCCATGTTCCTGAAAGTAGTTTTCGGGACCATATGTGATGTCTGCAATCTTCATCCGCAATTCACAAAAAAATTGTCCATAATGTATCCGTATTGCATCCAGAATCCAATTTTTTGTGGATCAGCAAAGAAGGTGAAAATGATTGCTCATTTATATTTTTTATAGATTTGCAGGCATTTAGACGTTTTTTCCATAAAAATTACGTACATTCCCATAGACTTCGACAGGACAATCTGTGCTGCAATTACGGTCTGTACTAGAGCTTGCTGGTAATTTTTATGGCAGCACTTTCTGCTTTTTACTTGATCCGTAAAACTGCAGGCAGTGTAAACTGGCCAACTGAAATCAATGGCCCCTAAATTTGTTTGTAATCTTGGATCCGCAATTATGGACAAACTTACGGAACATGTGAATGTAGCCTTACAATGCCCTGAACACATGTCCAGTTGTTGATCAGTCTTTCCTTTCAATATGTACAATGCTGATGTGTAGCATTGATGTTACATCACTCTGTTTACAGTCTATTAAACACTGTCTATTACCTGAAAACAAATTTAGTAATCTATTAAATTACTTACTAAGATGTTATATAAAATGGTCTGTGTTTCCATTGTCACTATAATAATCTGTGCACTGTTGAGGATGTCATGATATTTTGTATATTTACTGAAGGGATTACAACATGGAGCTGACCTTCTAAACATGAAGAGTTGTTTACATTCCTTAAAACTTAAGTAAGTAACACTAATGCTAATGCTACACAAGTAACTCTTTTCGTAGCTCAGCCAATGTAACAATGACACATGCCTTAGTAAAAGAACGCCTGACCCCAGGATATATATATATATATATATATATATATATATATATATATATATACAAGATCCACTTTGACCATAAACTGTGTTTTTTCAAAGAATAAAAATAATGCAAGAATAAACAGCTATACATGCCTTAAAGTACAACTATGTAAAGCTTCAAAGGCAGAAGTGGTACAGTGGTAGAAAATGAAAGTGAAGTCATGTAGTGCTCTATTTGAAGGTACTTGTACTGTGCTGGTGATGGTAGGTTGTAGTCTTTAGCTAATGTAGAATAGGTGAGAAGGGTCATATCATGAAGACTAACTATGTTGGTGAATCTGAAAAGTTTGCTAGCATGCCAATACCTAGTCATACTACTAGTGAGTCTATCTGACAGTTTAGGATGAAACAGAAAAGAGGTCATTGGGGAGCATTTGAGTAGGGCTAAAAAAGTGGAAAGGGCGCCATAGGGTGATAACGTAAACAACAGATTGTAGGTCGAACAAGCTGATAATAAAACTGCTCACCTGATGGTGTTGTGCTAAGAACACAACACCTGTATGCACTGGTCAGTGAAGAGAGAGGTAGTAGCCGTAGTAGGACAAGGATGTCTCTCCTACTTGACAAAGGGGCAATTTATGCCTCGAAACGCATTGTTTATGAGACCATTAAAATTCATCGTTTTACTTCATTAAACCTGAAGCCGTGAAGCGCCGTCATTCTGGCTCCTGTGGTCCCCGCCTACCCCGAGGATCCGACACTTCATCTACCATTGGGGAGCATTTGGAAGCCAAGGGAAACTCCTTAATGCATATATGCCTGATGTGAGTTATTGGACCTAACACTGGGCCCTGTAGTGGGGTATCAGATGAAGATCAAATTAATGAATTGGGATGGATAGGTGCAATCCACAGCTTCTCTATCACCATCTATTTTGAATGGGCCTGGGAGCGCTGACATAGCTGGTATGTGATGGAGATGCGCCACCCAGTAGTAACACAGCAAATCAGGGAGGGCTAGCCCCCCTAGATGCTTGGGAGCTTGTAGAATGCCTTTAGCGATTCTGTGTCATCTGTGAGCCCATACGTTAGATAGAAGCCTGAATAGCCTTAAGGGCACTAATGGGAACCTGAACTGGAACTGTCTCAAAATAATAGAGAATTTTAACAAGGACAATCATCTTAACCTTGGCTATGATCCCCAATAGGGACAGGGTTAGTGTATTCCATTTATTTAGCAAAGACCGTATATATGCAAATAATTTGGGAAAGTTGTGGGCGTACAGAGAAGAATAAGTGTTGATAATTTGTACTCCTAAGTATTAATGGGAAGAGTCCCTTCAGTTATATTTATAGTTAGATTAAGGAGTAGACATCAGGGGATCTGGAATATTAATAGCGAGAGCTTCTGTTTTAGAGGCATTTATTTTATATCCCAATAGTTGACCAAATTGCCTCAGAAGAGTTTGAAAATTTGCAAGCGAGATGTGTGGTTGAGTCAACATTAGCAAGACATCATCTGCAAACAAAGAAAGTTTGCAATCTTTCCTGCATATTTGGATACCATGAATATCCGGATGTTGTCTTATGGCAGCTGCCAGGGGTTCAATGCATAACACAAAAATAAGAGGTGCCCCCTACACTGAAGGTCTCTAGGACCCGTATCATGAATGGCAAACCAAGGTGATTGAAGGCCTTTTCTGCTTCGAGAACTAGCAACAGTGCAGATCCCTTTTCCTTATTGACAGCATCAATTAAGTCAATAACTCTTCTAGTGTTGTCACCATCCTGTTGATACGGAACAAAACTGACCTGGTCTTTGTCAATTAGCTGAGATAGCCACATCAACAGGCAGGTTGAAAGGATTTTGGTAAACAGTTTGAGATCCCCACATTCAAAAAGATCCCTTCCGGGTTTGGGGATTACGAGATAATACTTTCAACTTGTAATTTGGAGCAGACAGTCAATATGACAGCACTCTTGGAGTGCATCCAAATCAGTTGGCTTCCCAACGTGAGGCAAGGAACGAAATAGTCTGGACATCAGATGCAAGAAAACATTCACATACCAGATGGACACATACGAGGGGGAGGGGCTACAGCTATGAGATAAGGAGGTAAGAAAACTATTTACTTATCTTCCAACACCCTACTATGTCTCCGTGTTCTGTGCTGTATGAGATGGCTGTGTGGCCGGATAATAATAATAATAATTTTTATTTATATAGCGCCAACAGATTCCGCAGCACTTTACAATTCTGGGGGTACATACATAGACAAAAAAATCGACATTACAGAGATACATATAATTATCCATACATGAACAGTGAGGTCCCTGCTCGCATGCATGAGCTTACATACTATCAGGAGGGGGTGCAAGACAAAATGGCAGAGGGGCAAAGTGCATCGTTGTTCTTATGGTCCGGCCATCTTTATAAATAAGGCAGTGCAGGTAAGGGGGGGGGTGAACCTGTCACCAGCCAATGCCTGCATGCACAGGTTTAAGTGCTTAAATGCTTGGCGTGTGTGTGTATATGTATGTGTCTGTGTGTGTGTGCGTGGTGGAGGTGTCTGTGTGTGTGTGTGTGGAGGGGGGGGGGTTGAGGGTTGAGTCAAAATTAGGGAACCTGGTAAGCCTGCTTGAACAGATGTGTTTTGAGGGCACGTTTGAAGCTTTGGGTATTGTTGGTGAGTCTGACAGTCTTGGGTAATGCATTCCATAGAACTGGTGCAGCTCGGGTGAAGTCCTGGAGACGGGAGTGAGAGGTGCGGATCAAGGTGGATGTTAATCGTAAGTCATTAGAGAACCGTAAGGCACGGGTAGGACGGTAGACAGAGATGAGGGAGGAGATATAGGGAGGTGCAGCACAGTGGAGAGCCTTGTGGGTGAGCAGGAGGACTTGATATTGTATCCTGTGTTTAACAGGGAGCCAGTGTAGTGACTTGCACAGGGGGGAGGCATCAGTATAGCGGCTGGACATGGGGATGAGCCTGGCCGCTGTATTGAGAATGGACTGGAGAGAGGAGAGTTTAGAGGAAGGAAGGCCGATTAGTAAGGAATTGCAGTAGTCAAGACGGGAATGAATAAGAGCGACAATGAGAATTTTAGCAGATTCGACAGGAAGGAAGGGACGGATTTTAGAGATGTTTTTTAGATGCAGATTACAGGAACGTGAAAGAGATTTAATGTGAGGAGTGAAGGACAGATCTGAGTCAACCATAACCCCAAGGCAGCGGGCTTGCTGTGTAGGGGTTACGGTTGCACCACAGACAGAGATGGAGATGTCAGGTGAAGGGTGTTTAGCAGAGGGAGGGAAGACAAGAAGCTCAGTCTTAGAAAGGTTTAGTTTTAGGAATAGGGAGGACATAGCGTTAGAGACGGCAGACAGACAGTTACTGGTGTTCTGTAGAAGAGCGGGGGTGATATCAGGAGGTGGGTGGAGGAGGAGGTATAGAGCTGGGTATCATCAGCATAGAGATGGTACTGAAAACCAAACTTGCTGATGATTTGTCCGATGGGATACCTGATCACGTAAGATAAGCCCTTGTCCCAAGAACATGGTTAAAACCTGAAATTTACTTCTGTGTTGTGATAGCAACTTGCACTATAGCATATGGAACTGAGGTCTAAGCAATAAGGCAAGTTTCTGACCTTAGGCAATGTGGCAGAGATCGAAGAGATAACACGTGTTCCCGATCTCAGGCATACAGCCTGCTGTATTGTTAGATGAAATTCTGAAAGAATCAATGTATAGATGTAACGTTGTTCATAATAAGGAGAGACGTGCCAAAGCTGTAAGCTGGCTGTTAAAGAAATAATCCAGAAAACAGAGAGAAGGACACAGACAGTGGGCGCTAAACTGAAGCCCCGCCCACTGTCCCTGCCTACTTCCCCTAAACAGTAGCAAGCAACTGGGCGACTGTCCCTAGCCTGGATATGTGGAACATATAACACAGACAAGATGTATAACGCAACAATCAGGCAGCGCAGTACAAAACAGAATCCACAAACTAAGTCCAAAGTCAGAAGGAAAAGGTCAAGGATGGCAGCAAACAAGAGTAGTCAGGAAAACAGAGCAAGGTCAGGGGTGCAAGATAATAACAATATATACTGTAAGCAGGCAAAAGACTAGCTCAATAACTGGCAAAGAGAGACAGGAGACCAGAGGTCAGGTCGGGAAACTGATTGGATCGGACCCCTGATCCTTTCAAGTGTCTGAAGTCAAGTCCCTTTTCCAAAGAAAAAGAAAAAACGAGATATAACAAGAAACAACTCCCCCTAAGTTCAGGGAGCTAAAAGTAGAATCACTGTCAGTTAACTTTTTGGCATGAAAAGCAGCCCAGTAAAGGTTTACATTACCCCTCTCTGTGAGCAGTCTGGGAGACCAGCCAACTAGGTTCGAAAAGATAACAATAACGCTGAGAAATATATTGCAAACAGCCAGGGAAGTAAAAAAGCAGAAATATGAAAAGAAAAAAACAAACATACACCACCATCACCCCTAAAGATGGCAACAGAGAAGCTAACCACTCCCCGTTAGCTCATCCAGGGATATTTTGCTTGCGGGTAAAATTTATGGAAAACATAAACAGTTCCGTCTACAGTGATATTATATCATGACAGTAGGGCATTTATGTAGAATCAACAATGGTGTTTTCCCTAATCGCCAACAATTTATTGAAACAAAAGCCAACAACAGTGGTGGGTATAGCCCAACAAAAACTCAATGTCTCAATAACTTGTCATGTGCCCTTGAACATATATTACAGCTGACAAAGACGTCTCACACTGTTCTCAAGTTTCCTTATCATCTGCTGAGGCATGGCATCCCACTCTTCTTCTTCTGAGGTTCTCAGGTACAGAAGTACGAGCCTCTACACAGCGACTCCCATAGGTTTTCTATGTGATTTATCAGCACCATGTGAGGTCCCCAGTCTACAGCAACAGCTTCATGTGATGTCCCCCAGTCTCCAGCAGCCGATCCGTGTGCGGTCCCCCAGTCTCCAGCAGCAGCTTTATGTGAGGTCCCCCAGTCTACAGCAAGAGCTTCATGTGAGGTTCCCCAGTCTCCCGCAGCCGGTCCATGTGAGGTTCCCCAGTCTCCAGCAGCCTCTTCATGTGAGGTCCCCCAGTCTACAGCAACAGCCACTCCATGTGAGGTCCCCCAGTCTAATGGTGTGACCATGATGAAGAGATAAAGCATTGTCATCACGTTAGCATTCTTTTACTTTTTTAGCCTATGTTCACACAACGTATCTTTTACATAAATCACAGCCGTTGTTGTGATTAATTAATGCAAAAGATACGCAGTATCTGAATGAATAGACTGCCGACCCAAGTGTATACACATAAAATGGGATCCTGGCTGGGATACTGTATATGCTGCAAGCCCAGCACCCCAATTAGGAGTTTTAGGGCACTGGACTTTTATTAAACTAATCTGGACAAGGAGAAGGGTCAGAACCAGATACAAGTTAATTGCTAACCCAAATTTTAATTTTTTTTTTTATGCCATCCAACCACTAAACATCATTATAAGTAAAGATACCTGTCTGGGGGAGCTATTGCTCAGACAATTGGATATACAATATGCAAATATATTTATTCTCTTGGAATCTATTAAATGAATGTGCAATAACACACAACCCCCCCCCCACACACACACAATAAAAATGTGATTCAAAATATAGTTCTAGGTACACTCCACTATGGGAAAATGAGGGCTTAACTGAAGTTAACAGAATTCAAAATAAACAATTTTGGATAAAGAGAGGGGTAGTGATCAGCACAATTACTAGGGTAGTGATCACCACAATTATGAGGGAAGCACAAGCCAGGAGAACAGAAATGGCTGCACATCGCACCCATGGTTGATGCGAAAGCTTGTTCAGCTACATTAAAAAACAACATCAGAAGTTAGTATATAATTTGATCAAACCATATTGCCTCATGTACCACGTGCAGGTATTCTGATACACATGAGTCCCTACTTTAAACGACGCTGTGTCGGTCAGTGAACGCCAACCCCACAAAGCGAGCACAAGACGGGAAGGGAGGCCGCAGAATGGCCCTGCAACCCCACTGTCACAGGACCAAACCCCAAGGGCCTCCCCAAACCCAGCAGGCACTGCCGGCGGAGAAGGCGGTCGCCAAGCAACACAAGTGTGAACAAGGTGTTACTACTCACCAAACCACCAGCAGGCAGAATGGGAGAAAGAGGAGGTACTTACCATAGGTACACAGGTGCTTCCTGCTAATTTTGATCACATGGGTCTTACAAGGTACTGTAGGAGTGCTAGCCACAATGACAGAATACATAAAAAATGCACAAGCCTAGGGGTCAGAAATGGCTGCACATTGCACCCATGGTTGATACGAAAGCTTGTTCAGCTACATTAAAAACAATTACGAGGGAAGTGATCATCACTTTTTGCACTTTATGCAATTGCAACATGCGATTGAGAACATAAACACAAAGGAACTTTTACAAATACGGGAGGACAATTTAATGACAGTTTTAGAGGTTTTCACTGGGAATGAGAGGGGAGAATTTGGAAAACTATGTAAGAACATCTAAAATAGAGTTAATAAGGATTCCTGGAGAGGGATTAAGGAAAAATGGTTGGAAGAAATAGGGATGAAGACGAATGGATAAATATTAGAGCTAATTAAAAAAAAAATCTGGCATAAATAAAAATTATTAATTCAATTCACAATATTAAATTGGCTGTATTTTTCTCCTATGACCATGCTAAAAATGGGACTGATAAATAATTCAAATTATATGAAATGTGAGAAGAAGGCCGCTAGTAATTTCTAGATTTTGTGGGACTGCTCTTGTATTCAACATTTTTGGAGTGAAATCATGGAAATTATTTTTAATTAAATAGAGAGTCGTATAACATTTACCCCAAGTTGTATGGTTCTGGGCGCCATAAGGGGTCATCCTAAATATTAACTAACTGTATCAAGGGTAGTTATTCCAAGAAGATGGATAAAACCAGACATCGTCTCGATTAGGGAATGGCAGAATCTGGTTGCTAAAATTTAAAATGATGAATGACATCTTTAGGTAAAAATATTTGAAGGGAATGGAGTGATGGAAGATGGGTTACATGATTTAATTCAATTTAAATATTTAAATTAATTCAATTAAAATCCTCAATTGGCTATATTATAAATAATTCAAACTGTATAAAATTTGGGAAAGAGGCGGCTAGAAATCCCATCTTTCGTGACACTGCTCTCATATTGCAATCTTTGGCGTGAATAAATGGGGGAAAAATGGGAATTATTCTTAATAAAATAGAGGTTCATATACCACTTTACCCCAAGAGGTACAGTTCTGGGCTCCACAGGGGTTTTCTTTCTCTCTCTCCCTGAAATGTAAGGGGGGGGGGGGGGGGCATTTGTTGATTATATGGAATAGAACATTGTGGGACATTTATTAAGTCCAGTGTTTTAGCGCCATGCTTAAAAATGTCCATGCAGTGCCTTTACATAAATCCTGTGTGCACCAGTGTGCGCATGTGGGAGACCTACGCCAGCTCTAAGCTCTAAGATTTCTCTAACATTTTTGCAGCATTGGTGTGTCCACCTGCCCCCCCCCCCCTCTCTGCCCCTTCCCACCTCTCTGGCGCAACTGGTGTAGAGGGGCTCGATGCTAAAATTTATTCACAAAACAAACACGTGCAAATAGATTTATTCGTATCTGGTATCTTTTGGGCCGGACATTATCCAATACACTGTGCAAAAAAGACGTCCGTTATTCTACAGATTTCAATGCAACTTTATGAAGTCACTTAAAATGATGTAATAACGGACGTCTTTTTTTTATAAACAAAAAGTGGACGCCTTTTTGCTTTTCTGGACGTTGTGTGAACATGAAAAATATAACTGCTATAGCTGTTAAAAGGCAAGAAGGAAAAAATGAAAATGCAAAAAATTTAAAATTGGTGCCTGCTCAAACTGGAGACGATGCTGTCTCTGGAAAGAAGCGACCATGCTTTTCTAATGCTGGATAACCCCTTTAACCTATCCTTATATTTTTGGCAAGTGGGAAGACTGAAACACAAAAGAAACCTTTAAAGGGGTAGTGTGGCGGTAAAGAATTATTCACAGAATAACACACATTACAAAGTTATACAACTTTGTAATGTATGTTATGTCTGTGAATGGCCCCCTTCCCCGTGTCCACCCCCCCCACCCGTGTACCCGGAAGTGTGGTGCGCTATACATACCTGTCACGTGTCGACTCGTCTCCGATCTTCAGTCATTGAAGTCATCTTCGGCCGGCCGGGCCGAATCCTTCCGACCGTCTTGAGTGTCGGCCCCCCTCTTGTATAACTTGTATAACTTTGTAATGTGTGTTATTCTGTGAATAATTCTTTACCGCCGCACTACCCCTTTAACCTTTAAGAAACCTTTAAGAAACCTGCTAACTTTTAAATATTTTTGTTTTTTAAATAAATAACAATTTACCTGGGAGTTTATTATAGATGATGGGTTAGAAACAGCATTATTTGCAACTTAGCAATATAAACGTATTACAGGTCAGTGCTAGTATCTTACAGTATAAAGCACTGTCTCCTTTTCTCTAACGTCATCTTATAGGGGTACTCCCAGCAAAAAAATTCTGTCCTGCAGGAAGTGGTGTATTTTTTTCAGTCTCACACGGTGTTCTCGGCTGCCACCTCTGTCCGAGACAGGATCTGTCCAGAGCAGGAGAGGTTTTCTATAGGGATTTGCTGCTGCTCTGGACATTTCCTGACATGGACAGAGGTGGCAGTAGAGAGCAGTTTGTCAGACTGGAAAGAATACATCACTTCCTGCAGGGTATACAGCAGCTGATTAGTACTGGAAGACTGGAGATTTTTCATAGAAGTAATTTGCAAATCTGTATAACTTTCTCACACCAGTTGATTTGAAAGAAACTTTAATAAACCAAATGGCCCTGCAGTTCCGAACTATTGATGGGGAGTCATGTGACCAAGCATGACCATCAGCATCTCCTATTAATAAATGCTGTGCATGGCAAACTAGCAAACTTGTAATATTTTTCCTATAGAGAAGGCGGATGCAGTAGATGCATCTGGTCACATGCCCCCCCCCCCCCCATCAGCCTCCATGTCAGGGCAGCAGAGTTGTGGGCCAAATGTTTTGTGTTTCACAATTTACGGTTATGTTCAAACGTTTTTCCAGCTCCGTTTAAAATTACATCTGTCATTTTAAATCCAAAACAACGGACATTCAGGTCATTCACCTGTCACTGGCGGCTGTTGGCACATTATTATAGTTTGGGGTTACTAATTGGACTTTGGGTGCGGAAATGAAAAGTCCATTGAATTTATTAGTAAAAACAGAGAAATAACGGTGACAAAGGAAAAACTGTGTGTGAACAACTGATTAAAGAAGTCCGCTGTTTGCAAAAGACATCCAAAAATAATGATCATGTTCATTATTTTGACGTCTGCGGTAAAAACGTCCTTTATTCAATACATTGTGTGCATTGGATGTCCGTCTTTCCATTGACTTCAATGCATTGTCATTGCAGTCAGTTAAAGCGCGGCAATAACAGATGTCTTTTTAAATAGAAAAAGCAGACACCTTTTCTCTTTTTTTGACGTTGTGTGAACATAGTCTAAGATACTGGTGCTGAGTGAGTGAGAATATGTTAGTAAAGAATTTTTTTTTAATATTATTCTTCAATTAAATTTTTTCCTCTTTTTTCCACGTGTGTTGGACTATGGACTGGACAGATGACTGTTAAAGTGGAATTCAGGAGATTAGCACTGAAATTATAAAAGTTTGCTATGATACTAGGATATCACATATTGAAACAGCAAACCCCTTTAAGAAATCATGGAATTATTGGAAGTGTCATTGTTTGGTACTTGATACTGTATCTTTCTAGTTTTCCAGCGTGGCATCCTTGTAATCTATGGTGTAAAGTACAAACTAGGCTTGGCGGTTACATTGGACAAGACTCTCAACCCATGTTAATCAGTACATAAACAGTTTGCAGATTCAAAGGTCATAGAAAGTGAGAGACGGGAAGGAAGAAACGTATTTATTTGTCTCCCTAATTCTTACAGAGACATTTCTGGTGCTGCTGCTCTCAATAGATTTGCAATGGGTCGTATAATAATTCTTCTTCAAGTTTCTCTCTTAATGCAAGGTAAGAAAATAATATTATATATTACCTATTACCTAACAATATTATATATTACCTATGGACTATGTTCACACAACGTCAAAAATAGAGAAAAGGTGGCTGCTTTTGCAATTTTAAAAAACGTCTGTTATTCGATTTAATTGACTTCAATGCAATGCACCGTTTTTACTATTGAATTCAATGGACTTTTCAATTAAGCCGCACCCAAAGGCCAATTAGTAACCCCAAACTAGAATAATGTACCAACAGCCGTCATTACACTAAGGGGAGGCCAGACAGCTAAACGACGTCCGTTATTTTAGACTCAAAATAACGGACGTCATTTTAAACAGAGCTGGAAAAACGTTGTGTGAACTTTACCTAATAATATTTTATATTTCCTAATAATATTATATATTACCTATTACCTAATAATATTATAATGTTACCTATTTCTTAATAATATTATATATCACCTATTACTTAAGAATATTATAATTACCTTTTCAGTGTCAGACTTCACACAACATTTTTTCAGCTCCGTTTAAAATGACGTCCGTCTAAAATAACGGACGTCATTTAGCTGTCTGGCCTTCCCTTAGTAAATGACGGCTGTTGGCACATTATTCTAGTTTGGGTTACTAATCGGCCTTTGGTAGTGTAAAAAAAAAAAACTGTGTGTGAACAACTAATAAATAAAGTCTGCTGTTTGCAAAAGACGTCCGAAAATAAAGATCATGTTCATTATTTTGACGTCCACGGTAAAAACGTCCGTAATTCAATACATTGTGTGCATTGAACGTCCAGCTTTCCATTGACTTTAGTGAATTGCCATTGCAGTCAGTTAAATTGCGCCAATAACGAACATTTTTTTAAATATCAAAGTCGGCTGCTTTTTCTCTTTTTTTGACGTTGTGTGAACATACAAATAAATATTATTATGATATACAAGCTTTTTAGAATGTGGATATTCTAATTATTAGGAAGATGTGACCCAAGGGCCCCATTCTAAGGACTGTGGAGGTTTAAACTCAATTTACATATGAAGGAGCATATAACTACAAGATAGATAGATAGATAGATAGATAGAGAGATAGAATCTAAATAGACGAATAGTTTACATCTATGTTTGTTGATGTGCAGGTATTCTAGGAGCTTCATTCTTTTCAGAGGAAACTACTAACCAGTTTCTAAGGCTCAAAAGACAAGCATTCTCCAGACATTTCTGGGAACCTGCTCCCACAGAAAGTTCATGGACTTCCACTATTACAGACCAGGTAGTATACGGATAGATATCTATGTGTGTGTGTGTGCACATATGTTTATTAGTCTTTAGTTTTCTTATTTTCCAGCAAGAATATATAGAGTACTTTAAGTCATACTGATGCATTTAAATGAAGGGATTTACGATGTAAGAGGCGGCAAGATGAAGATTTCCAACAACTAGTTCTGCAGTTAAACTAATAAGGCTAATTTAATGAATGACAAACAAAATAATTTCAGGGAGTCCTCATTTATTTATTTATTTTCTCAATATTCATTAATTCATACAAAAAGAATTATTAGGTAAGTAACATTAACTTTCAGTCTAATCCAGTGGTTCTCATCCTGCTGCTGTGTATCATAGGGAGTACAGGAGGCAGGTTTAGGAGGTATGTGTAGTGCCCTAAAAAAATTGATAGCATTCAGCAATGTCCTGAAGCGCCAATCAATGCTGCAAATCCTACCTCCAGCATCATCATCATCAGCCTCTGCTCCGTACATAGTGGATGCTAGAATTATGCCCTCCTCCTCTGGCGACAGGGGGAACGTCTGACTCTGGCTACAGAGGGCTTACATGGGTACAGTGGGTGCCTCTGGCTCAGGGAATACCTGCCTACATGAGGTAACTCTAGTTACAAGGGGAAAACATGGCTCCAGGAGGTATAATTGGCTACAGGGAGCATATCTGGCTATGGGAGGCATACCTAGCTGCAGGGGGTAACTGTCTACAGGGGGCATATCTGGCTACTTGGGTATTATATCTAACTACCAGGGGCAGGGCCCTATTAACAGCTGCTGCTGCCCTGGAACTAAACCTGAAGACGCCCCATCTTCACTCACCAATTAACATCATGATTTTCCATTTTCTCAACAGCATATTGGTATCTGATCAGTCTTAGGCTGCGTTCACACTACGTATATTTCAGTCAGTATATGTATATTTCAGTCAGTATATTTCAGTCAGTATTGCAACCAAAACCAGGAGTGGAATAAAAACACAGAAAGGATCTGTTCACACAATGGTGAAATTGAGTGGATGGCCGCCATTTAATGGCAAATATTTGCTGTTATTTTAGAACAACGGCTGTTATATTGAAATAATGGCCGTTATTTACTGTTATATGGGGGCCATCCACTCAATTTCACCATTGTGTGAACAGAGCCTTTCTGTGTTTTTAATCCACTCCTGGTTTTGGTTGCAATACTGACTGAAATATACTGACTGAAATATACATATACTGACTGAAATATACGTAGTGTGAACGCAGACTTCAAGCTGCGTTCCCACATTTAGTGTACGTCGCCACATGCAGCCAAAACCAGACCCTAATGCAGTAACCAAAAGCGTATGGGCAATAATCCTGGTAACAGTACATGGCTACTGAGGAAGAAATGGGAGTCTGGCTTCGGGCGCATTCATTTCTCTACATGTAGAAACACTGCCATACCAGACCTGACCAATGCCACCATACACCCCCCCCCCCCCGCCAAAAAAAAAACAAAACAAAAAAAAAACACAGCAGATATACTCTGAATAGTCTGAATAGGAAGTGAGAAGCTAATAAAAAAAAAAAAGGTGTTTCCTTCCGCCTGCTCCCTGGTGTTGCCCTCTAGCTACAGGTATTTGAAATAACAATTTCGCAACTGTGGATTTAATGAACATCTCACTTTGTTATCTTCTCATATTTTACTGTCCAAAATCTTCTTGACAACACCATTCATCTTAGGGCCACGATAAGCTCTGTATAAAGCCCATCCCCCCCACCCCCCCGTAGCCAGTCACAATGCCACCTGTAGATATAGTGTTACATGGTGCAGACCTGAAAACTGGCCCATTATTACTGGCTACACAGGGTATACTTGGTTGCATAGGTATTACTACTAGCTTCAGGAGACATACTGTATGTGGCTACCTGGCAACATGGGCACACGTGTCTCGATGGGAAATATCTGGTATCATGGGGCATACTTGGCTCTAGAGAAATTTTTACAGGGAGCATTATATCTGGCTACAGGGGGCATTATAAATTGCTACAGGGGGCATTGTTACTGGAGAAAGAACCATCTGGCTACAGGAGGCATCGTTACTGGCTACAAGGGGCATAAAATATGGTTACAGGAGGCATTATTACTGGGGAAGGGGGCATTATTAATGGCTATGGGGCAATGTATTAAGCTACAGAGGCACTTTATCTACAGGTGGCATTGGGACTGGCTACGGGGGGGGGGGGGGGGGTCAGAGACTTTATACGGAGCCTATGGTGGTCCCGAGATGCATGGTGTTGTCAAGATTTTGGACAGTAAAATATGAGAAGATAACACAGGGAGATGTTCATTCTATTCACAGTCGAAATTTTTTTTTTTATCTCAGATATAAAAAGTAAAGAAAAAATATTGGACACCATGTAGTCATTGCAAAAATGTAGTTTCTTCATGTAGTTATTTCAAAAAGTATCCTGGCTACTTAAGCTCTGTTCAAATTTGCATATAGGAGAATCCTTGACATGTTTATTTGTCACATGATGGAGACCACCAATGACTGAATGACCCCTTCAATTTGGGGTTCCATCGTGGTGTCTGTTTTATTAATGGGGAAAATAATGCTATTGGTGCTATCAGTGCCATCCTCTAACCAAACCTCACAGAACACCACAGGAGGGATTTTATATCAGTGCAAATTGTGGCACTTTGTTTCCTTTACTGGTATTCAGCATACACATAGTTAAGCATACGAATAGTTAAGCATACGCATAGTTAAGCATACATAATCTTTACATTGCCGAAAATGTATCAAAAAAGGGCTTGTCTGTTTAAATTCAATTTAAAGTAAATTTAGGTTTAAAGTAAATTTGTGCAAAAAAAAGTGCTGTACAGAAACTCCAAAAGCACAAAGAGGATTATAAAAACTACCACTTTAAGCTTCCCAACGCATTCAAACTCATTGGTATGTCTTGGGACGGCATAGTCAAAATCCATACCTCAATCCATTTCTGTCAATCCTCAATCCAGAATCTGTGGCGTGGCTTTAAACAAATCTGTCCCCACCCTGACTCCCCCCTCCCAAACCGCCAGTATCGCTCTGTAGCATGAAAAGCAGCAGCAGCTAAATGGTCCCTGGAACAGAGCATGAACCGAGGTTTTGCTATAACAATGGTTGGGGGAGTCGGCGTGGGTACAGATTCCCTTTAAGGCTGCCATACAACAATGCAGCCATCTAACTTGATGGCATTAAGGCAGCTTAGAATGAAAAATGTGGGCAAAAATATCAAACAAAATATCAACAAATGTCCCCTGCTGATTGTGAAAGTTACATGGAAATGTGCCCTTAAAGGAATTATCTAGTGTTAAAAAACATGGCCACTTTCTGCAGAGACAACACGGCTCTTGTCCCCAGCTTGGGTGCAGGTTTTGCAAATTAGTTCTATTGAAGTGAATGGAGCTTAATTGCAAACCACAACTAAACTGGAGAAAAGAATCGTGTCCTCTCTGGAAGGAAGTGGACATGTTTTTCTAACACTGGATAACCCCTTTAAAGTTACTCATATTAAAGGTGTTTGCAGCCTTCCTGTACACTTCCCTATAAGAATCTATGAGGAGGTGTCGATTGCCTCACCTGCTGCGAGATTTCTTTATATATATTAGTTTAGGGAACAGTTATGTAATATATTGTTATAAAGCAATAGTATCATACAACTAACAGTTTCTCTTTAATTTATTTGAAGGCACGTGATACATGGCGCTCACTGGTAAATTCTGTGCAATATTTTCTGAATTTGAAGTTTGATCATTCATCTTATTCTTCAAACATTGGGTAAGAATTGCTGAAATCTGCCTCTTTTGGAAGAAAATTCTTATTTTTGACCCATTGACACTTGGGTTAAAGTGACTATGTACCCACAATCTGACCTCCCCGACCAGCTTGTACCTTCGGATAGCTGCTTTTAATCCAATATCTGTCCTGGGGTCCGTTCGGCAAGTGATGCAGTTGTTTCCTAAAAAATAACCTTTAAAGTTGCAGCCCTATGTCAAATTGGCGTGGCCTAGAGTGCCCATGCCCTAGGTTTGCGACACCTCTCCGTCCCTCCTCCCCGCCCTCCTCATCACTAGGAACGCCCCCGGGCAGGATTTTCTTCTATTGCTCACCTGTCTGAACACTGCACAGGTGCCTTATTGATCAGTGACACATGATCAGTATTCACCCAGGTGATGAATAGGAGAAATGGTTCTAGGGGCATTCCTAATGATGAAGAGAGTGGGGAGGAGGGACAGAGAGGTGTCACAATCCTAAGGCATAGGTACTCTAGGCCACGACAGTTTGACACAGGGCTGCAAGTTTATAAGTTGCTTTTTAGGACAATAACTGCATCACCTGCTGAACGGACTCCAGGACAGATCTTGGATTAAAAGCAGCTATCCGAAGGTACAAGCTTGTCCGGGGGGATGTCAGATTGTGGGTACAGAGTCGCTTTAAGGTCTGGCTGGCATGTATTATAATCTCCTCTTTTTCTCTTCCTCCATGTATTACTATGGATAGAAAGGACTGTGATGCTTTTCCTGAAATAATCTCCTGGTTTTCTCTCCCTCCATATATTACTATGGATAGATAGGACTGTGCACTTTTCCTTATAATCCCCTGGTTTTCTCTATCTCCATATATTACTATGGATAGATAGGACTGTGCACTTTTCCTTATAATCCCCTGGTTTTCTCTCCCTCCATATATTACTATGGATAGATAGGACTGTGCACTTTTCCTTATAATCCCCTGGTTTTCTCTCCCTCCATATATTACTATGGATAGATAGGACTGTGCACTTTTCCTTATAATCCCCTGGTTTTCTCTCCCTCCATATATTACTATGGATAGATAGGACTGTGCACTTTTCCTTATAATCCCCTGGTTTTCTCTATCTCCATATATTACTATGGATAGATAGGACTGTGACGCTTTTCCTTTATATAATCTCCTCTTTTTCTCTCCCTCCATATATTACTATGGATAGGTAGGACTGTGACGCTTTTCCTTTATATAATCTCCTCTTTTTCTCTCCCTCCATATATTACTATGGATAGGTAGGACTGTGACGCTTTTCCTTTATATAATCTCCTCTTTTTCTCTCCCTCCATATATTACTATGGATAGATAGGACTGGGATTCTTTTACTTTATATAATCCGCTGGTTTCCGCTCCCTCCATATATTACTATGGATATATAGGACTGTGATCTTTTTCCTTTATATAATCTCCTGGTTTTCACTCCCTCAATATGATACTATGAATAGATAGGACTGTGATGCTTTTCCTCTTATATCTCATGTGTATTATATGTCTATGTAGAATAGTATGTTAGAATACGACATGTAGACACTCTGTTCCGTGCACACATTCACTTGAAGCCTATACTAGAAATAGTGTATATTAAAGAAGTCCAGCGAAAATTTTTAATAAAGTATTGTGTCGCCCCCCAAAAGTAATACAAATTACCAATATTCACTTATTACGGGAAATGCACTAAAAGTGCTTTTTTCCCCTGCACTACTGCATCAAGGCTTCACTTCTGCTGGAGAGAATGATGGCAGGGGGACACTGAGGGACACAGGGCACAGGAGGGACACTGAGCATCCCTCTGCCATCATCCTCTCCAGCAGCCACAGCCTGCACAGCTCTGGGAGTCGGGTCGTGACATCACCATTTTATCCAGGAAGTGAAGCCTTGATGCAGTAGTAAGTGCAGGGAAAAAAGCACTTTATAAGGATTCCCTGTAATGTGTATATTGGCGATTTATATAACTTTTGGGGGGCAATACAATACTTTAATAAAAATTTTCGCTGGACTTCTCCTTTCAAGGAACCTGTCAGATCTTTCATGCTACCTTAATGGGCAGCATGAAACAGAGAAAGGTCCCACTGCTGCAACAAGCTATGATTTACTCTGAAACACTGAGACATTTCTGATGAATTTTAAGTTTAAAACCTGCCTGGAACGGGTTATTAGTCATATGGGCTGACCCAGACAGTTACATCCCGCTTAAAGGGGTTATCCAACGTACATTAAGGGGTGTTCTGGGGGCCCACCAGAGGATCCTCCAGTCCTCCGGGGGGCCAGTCCGACACTGGGCACTAGAATAATTCTTAGTTTATATTATTGTTATGGGTTGATGAATATATGTTCATTTGTCTTGGCATATACACATCTCTTTATGTCTGTATGTTCGTGACAGTATTTGATACTTATTCTGACATCTACGACTGTATCTCAAGTCTACATCTTTGAAAAAATGTAAATGTATGAAATTTTTATCTTTTTCTGTATAGACTTTCAAGCGTCAGCCATAAATGATAATGGTCATGTCTTTGCTATTAATGAGTTAAACCCGGAAAATATATTTGAGTGATTAATTTCTGACATAGTGCTGGTTATTAAAGAAATGCCTGGTGTTTTAAATACTTCATATGCCATTTTAATTATTTGCCTTGTTGGAAAATATAAATAATTTACCAGATTATCAGTTCCTATGAGCTAAGTGCATAAAATATGTAGATGCTATTTAATTTTCCTTTAGAACTTCCACATGCAGTTTCACTTTGATTCAAAGTAGTCGCCGAACTCGCTAATGATAAATAAGATTTAAATCCACAATTAATGTAATCATTCTGAGTGAAATCTATTGCCACAAAACACATGTTCCCATCTTTTTAGGACTTATCACATTTCTAATGTTATCTACAGATGACCTGGATTAGCTCTTTGCCTCTATGTAGAGACCATAGAAAACAATATTGTCACAGTATAAGCAGGATACAGTAAGATAATGAAACAACGTATTTGTTTCACCCATTACTTGAATGGAAATTTCCCACCCCTTCAATCCATATGGTAATGAGTCGCTCATTCTGAGGAATAGAATAGAACTCTTAATATATTGTGAAAATGTTCAGTTTCTTTTAAAGCCATCCACGTGAAGTGATATTATAGACATTTAATACTCAACATATGAAATTCCCCAATGCTTATCACCAGAGAAGCTGTCAGTTGGGCAGTCACATAGGTAAGAGAAACTGTCAGTTGGGCACTCACATAGGTAAGAGAAGCTGTCAGTTGGGGGTCACATAGGTAAGAGAAGCTGTCAGTTGGGGGGGTCACATAGGTAAGAGAAGCTGTCAGTTGGGGGGGTCACATAGGTAAGAGAAGCTGTCAGTTGGGGGGTCACATAGGTAAGAGAAGCTGTCAGTTGGGGGGGTCACATAGGTAAGAGAAGCTGTCAGTTGGGCACTCACATAGGTAAGAGAAGCTGTCAGTTGGGCACTCACATAGGTAAGAGAAACTGTCAGTTGGGCACTCACATAGGTAAGAGAAACTGTCAGTTGGGCACTCACATAGGTAAGAGAAACTGTCAGTTGGGGGGGTCACATAGGTAAGAGAAATTGTCAGTTGGGCACTCACATAGGTAAGAGAAGCTGTCAGTTGGGGAGTCACATAGGTAAGAGAAACTGTCAGTTGGGCACTCACATAGGTAAGAGAAGCTGTCAGTTGGAGGGTCACATAGGTAAGAGAAGCTGTCAGTTGGGCACTCACATAGATAAGAGAAGCTGTCAGTTGGGGAGTCACATAGGTAAGAGAAACTGTCAGTTGGGCACTCACATAGGTAAGAGAAGCTGTCAGTTGGAGGGTCACATAGGTAAGAGAAGCTGTCAGTTGGGGAGTCACTTAGGTAAGAGTAGCTGTCAGTTGGGGAGTCACGTAGGTAAGAGAAGCTGTCAGTTGGGCACTCACATAGGCAAAGGAAGCTGTCAGTTGGGCAATCACATATGCAAGGAAAGTTGTCAGCTGGGCAGTCACATAGATATGGGAAGCTGTCCGTTGGGCACTCACATAGGGAAGGAAAGCTGTCAGTTGGGGACTCACATAGGTAAGGGATGCTGTCAGCTGGGCAATCACATGGTCAAGGGAAGCTGTCAATTGGGCACTCACATAGCTAAGGGAAGCTGTCAGCTGGGCAATCACATGGTCAAGGGAAGCTGTCAGTTGGGCACTCACATAAGTAACGGAAGCTGTCAGTTAGACACTCACATAGGCAAGGGAAGCTGTCAGTTGGGCAGTCACATAGGTAAGGGAAGCTGTCATTGGGCACTCACATACTGTAGGTAAGGGAAGCTGTAATTAGGCACTCACATAGGTAAGGGAAGCTGTCAGTTGGGCAATCACATAAGTAACAGAAGCTGTCATTTGGGCACTCACATGGGTATGGGAAGCTGTCAGTTGGGCAATCACATAGTCAAGGTAAGCTGTCAGTTGGGCACTCACATAAGTAACAGAAGCTGTCATTTGGGCACTCACATGGGTAAGGGAAGCTATCAGTTGGGCAATCACATAGAAAAGGGAAGCTGTCAGTTGGGCACTCACATAAGTAACAGAAGCTGTCATTTGGGCATTCACATAGGCAAGGGAAGCTGTCAGTTGGGCACTCACATGGGTAAGGGAAGCTATCAGTTGGGCAATTACATAAAAAAGGGAAGCTGTCAGTTGGGCACTCATGGGTAAAAGAAGCTGTCAGTTGGGCACTCACATGGGTAAGGGAAGCTGTTGGTTGGGCACTCTCATAGATACTCACAAGCACTCACAATTTTGGGGAACCTGCCATACCCTCATGTTTACTATTCATTCTGGGTAACGTGTGGCTACGTGATATTATGGGAAAACAGGGAACAAAGCCCCTCATGAAACCATCACGCCAAGTGTTAACCTGTTGTTAAACTTTTTTGCATGTACTATAAGGCTATGTTCACACTACGTATATTTGAGGCTGTATGTTTGAGGCTGTATAGCAACCAAAACAAGGAGTGGATTGAAAACACAGAAAGGCTCTGTTCACATAATGTTGTAATTGAGAGGTATTAACCCTCTATAGCGTAAGTCTACATCAGCATTCTATTAAAAAGGTAGATTAGAATCAATGGAGTCGCATCACAGAGGGGAGGGAATATGGTCACACTGGCAGGAGCCCGGCCTGCCCCCAGTGCATAGAGCCAGGCCAGCCTAATGATTGTATTTGTCTTAATGCACTAAAGGCATCTATGTCCTTATATACCACAACCAGCTACATCAACAAGAGAGTGTGCTCTCTAAAATGCTGAAACAGAGGCCATACAATATTCATGCAATACTTAGCCATCAGCCACAAATATTTTAATAACATACTGTATGCTGCACGCCAGAAACAACTTATAAGTTATCGAAATCTATATTTATTAAGAATGCCCAGCATACCATGTACACCATGTTTGCAGGAGTCCAGTGAGTGTTAACAAGGCAACAGCCAAGACTGCCTTTATAATATAACTGTTGTTTCAGGATAAGCTGTCATGTGTAAATGAGGAGCAGCGCTATAGCTCAACATTATGGCATTTATATCTGTAAAGGCCATATTACACGTAGCGATTATCGTTTAAAGATTCGCTATAACGATCGTTCCCTAGCAATTTTTTTACCTAGGGTTTTTTTAGCGAACGATTCTGAGGTTATTACATTCACTGATTACTTGAACAATCGTTTTTACATCGTTATAGGGTTGTTAATTGTTCCTCAGGACAGCGCACATAGCATGTTTTATCAGCGAATGACTTATTACATGACCAAATATGCGAACGATCGGTGAACTAACAATGATAATTTTTCAACATGTTGAAAGACCAAAATGAATGATTTTTCATTAGTCGTTTCATTGTTGGGTGTTATTACACAGACAGATAATCGTTCATTTCGATCGTTTTAGCGAATTTTTAAACGATAATCCTTCCATGTAATAGGGCCTTAGGTTTCAGTTGTCACAGAGCTGTGGGTGATGCCTGACATCTATTGTGCCCACAGAGGAGGAGATCCTGCACTTCTTATAATAAGTTGTAATATTACAACAGTTTGTGTAAACAATCCTGGGGTGTAACCTCTTAAAGTCCTTTTACACAGGCCAATGATTAGGCAAATGAGCCTTTCTAGGAATACTTAATCCCAATAATAACCCATATAAGAGTCAACTATTAGCCAATGAATAGGTTTCTTCAGCTGATTGAATCTTTTGTACAACCATTCAAATTATCTTGTTGGTCATACATCTCCTTGTCTAAACTGGATGTACAGCCCCAAAAAATCTATTTAAAGAAGTCCCAGCCCCCTCAGTGACGTCAACAGAATGGACTGATCTGGAAGCCCTTTGAAGATGTCACAGAGGAGGTGGGGATTAGGCCTCCAGATCAGGCCATTCTCATGATGTCACGGAGGGAGGAGGGACTACATTGCCATTGTAGGCGGGGAAATGGGGCACGATGCCTTGAAGCCCCACCCAAATGGCGCTGTCCACCAATGATACCATGTGTTTTTGACACAAGAGAGCACTAAGAAATCCTTTATACAGTATGATATTAAATGTCCAGAATGTAAGTATTAGAATGGTGCTGAGAACTCCTTAAGCATCACTTAAAATGGGCCACATGAATGATCGAGTGATCGATTGATTGAGCCTTTCAAAGGCTCTGCAAACAAGCACCGATCTCAGTGATCAGAGCTTGTTTGCTGCTGCTGGTTGGGTCATGTAAAGTTTTTTTTGTTGGGGGGGATTTCTTTTGCAATATTTGTTGAAACTCCAGTGCCTATATAAGCACTGCATTGGAAGTCCCTATTAATTGACTACTGGAAACCATCACTTTATGTTTTTGAATTAGGAACAAGGATTTTGAATTTGTGATAATAATAAAATGTTTAATGCATGTAACCTTTCTTAAACTTTTAATTTTCTCCTTTTAGGAAGCACATGAAATCTTATGTCAATGAGTTCTGGCCATGGGAATCCAATCATTGAGATGAACTATACATGCAGAGTCTTCCTGGATGTGACAAATGTTAATGTAGATCATTGTTAGGTGTCTTTATAAGTTATAATAAATTTATTGTGAAAAGCGATTTCCTTTATACACTACTATACATATGGTGCTATATACAGAATATAGCATTTTTGTTCCATGGTCTTATTTCCAGTAGACTGTCTCAGTGTCCCTATGGTGCTTTATAATCCAATTACATTCACAGAAAGATTACTGTGTTAATGTGAACACAAAATGGAGTCTATAACATAGTATGAGAAAAGGTCCTGCTCTGAATGCGTTTACAAACTAGAAGGATGCGGTTGCTAAAAACGGAAAATCACATGGCTTTTAAGGGGTAGTTCACCCCCTAAAAATTTTCTTTCAAATCAGCTGATTTTTACATAGAAGTAAATTACAAATCTCTGGCACCTTCTGGCAACAGTTGACTGAAAAGATTTTTTTTTTTTTTGCTTCCCCTTTAAAATTTAACTTTTTGTCTAGATCTTCATCTGCAGTTCAGAATTCTAATTTAAGTCCCAATATAGAAGGGATGTACTAAATATATAAACACCTATAAAACAACCCCAACCCCAAAAAAGTGTGTGTATATGCACTGTTCCCTGAACATCACATATTACATCCATCCTGGCAGCACATGCACATACACACAATTGTAAGCGCATGTGATTCTGTCATTTTGGTTTCCAATAGTTTATTGGTCAAAAAAGAGACCACAACAACATGAGAGTAATAGTCACTCGTATTCAGCAATTCAGAGGTTCATCTCCTAATGCTCCAACTCTTTAACCCCTGCAAAACCAAAGGTCATTGTTGTCTGGATGTTCAGGTCACAATGAAGCAGCACTCTCCTCCTCGCCTTTTAGAGCCAGAACGCTTTTATTTTTTCACCTGGTTGAGGTAATTTTTTATGTATAGTTTTTATTTGTATCATATTGGTGTAAAAAAAATTTTTTTGTTGCTTTTTATTTACCCCTTGCCACAAAATGACGTTCGGGAAACGTCATGTAAAGCAGGTAGTTCCTGCAACATGACGTTTCCCAAACGTCATGCTTTCCCTGCTTCTTCCCACTGTCCCTAATGGTTATCAGGAAGCAGGAGGAGGCTGTGTCACACAGCCGCCTCCCGCTGCCCCTGCCCGGAGGCGAGCCGCGCTCCCCCCGGGCAGTTAACCCCAAAGGCACGCGCGGCTCCGGGGGTGGGGTTGGGGTTACCATACCATAACCCAGGCGCGGCTGACTGCGTCTGGGCTTCTATGGTCTCTGATGATCTTGCCCCTGCATTGAGGCAGGGACCTGATCTATGAATGAGCTGTCAGCTTCTGACAGCTCATTCATTCTTTATAATACATTACAGCACTGATCATGTGCTGTAATGTATTATAGATGGACCTGTAAAAGTGAAAGTACACCCAAATACACATAAATAAATAAATACACAAATAAATAAATAAACTAACTAAATAAATAAATATACACATTCCCCATCCCCCTTTATAAATGATCCCCTATAAATGAGGTACATATATTTGATATCGCCGCGTCCATAATGACCCTGTATATTAACCCGTTACATTAATTATCCTGCCCAATTAACGCCGCAAAAAAAAAAAAAACCTAATCAAAATGACAATTTTTTGTTAATCCCGCCCCCTAAAAAATATAGATAAAACATCACATGTACCCAAAAGGTGTACCACTGAAAACGTCAGCTCATGCCGCTAAAAAAAGACCTCACATAACTCCATGCAGTGTTAGACCCCAACAGGAGGACAAGTCAGAGATCATCCCAGCCCACGCTGTGAACCTCTCTAAACAGTGCAGGACAGTGTCCTAGGACATAGAAACTGACCCGGATAGAGCTAAGCTACCGTAACAAATGTCTACATACTCTATCTCGCAGCACAGTGGAAACCGGGACACCCTCGGACACTTAGCTTCAGCCAGGTAATTAAGACTGGGGCTTGTGTCACCCTGGTGGGACAGGCCTCCCGACACTGAAGGGTAGAAGGTGGTTAGTGAAACACGGACACAAGTATTGTTCTCTCAAGTATCTCTCAAGTTCCGGCAGAGCACGTTAGTACCCTGGGTTAGGGCTCTCACGACAAACTCCTCTTTTCTTCACTGCTCAACACTAAGCTACACAAGCACCAATATCCTACCTCAGCACTTAAAGTATCTCCCAGCAAAGATCCAGTTAACACAAGTCTGTACCGAAGAAGTTGTCTATTATCAGCATATCCTGTATCACAAGAGATTATTAGTAAAGCCATTTTATTTATTTTACTGGGATTCAGTGATCATTGCCCCAGCGCCTACACATTCTGGCTACATATTCCACCACATATGTCCTGCAGGAAGTGATGTATTCTTTCCAGTTTGGAAAGGAAAGAGGTTTTCTATGGGGTTTCTATGGGTCTCGGGGTTGAGACCCCCACAGGATCGCTGAGGTAAGATGGTGGAGATTTATAAACCTGTACATGGCATACTCAGGTTTCTGAAGCAAGTGGAAAGCAATTGGGCCCAGCGCTTCTCCCGACTCACCAGCTGGTGGGGGTCTCAGCATGGAAACCCCCACTAATCTTAAGTTTTGACATATCGGGAGTTTTTTCACACGAGTTACCTTTTGAAGATACATTTTATTCCTGATGGTTTCTGCCTTTATAGTTGTCAGTTCCAAATCTCTTTTACTTAGAGTTTAATGTCAGTTCTCTTAGGCTGCCTGACACATAGACTTAATGTGGAAATGAAAAGATTTTAACGTGTAACATTCAGAGCTGATAAAGATAATAAGTGACACAATTACTGAGGTATAATGGGGGATAATGACCCTATTAAAGTGCAATTGATATGAGAATCAAGATTTAATTTCCCTGACATAAAACCAGTTATTTTTATCATCTGTAAAGAGAAGCAACAAGAGTTCTTACAATGTACAGGCCTTCGATTAAAAGGAGGAACGAACGACTCTTCAGTGTTGTGATCCGTGTTACTATTAACTGGTGGAAAACCTTCTATACAATCCTATTATTGGAAGCAGTCAAACATTTTGTCATGTCTATTATGTTAGTAATTAACCCCTTAATTTTTGTTTTTGCTTTTTAAATTCCCCACTGACCTTATAAGAGCCATTTCCAGATCCAGACATATATGAGAGCTTTTTTTTTGTGGAATCAATTACTTTGTAGTGGCCCTGTAATATGTACTGTGAAATCAACAGAAAAAGATTTGGCCTAATGCAGTCTGTAGCAGCTATAGGGTCATAGCAACCATTGGGTTTAGTTGTGGTGTCCTACCACAGGTGTTACTATTGGTTACACCCTTCGAAAAAGCCTGTACTTATTGTGTAAATGTGGTGATGAAGGTAGTGATAAAGTTTCGCCACTAGATGTCGCTGTATTAGATTTGTGTATTCAGATGCTGCACAGCTGAAGTGTGTAAAGGGTTATTGTTTGTTTGTATGTCACATGGATATGTGAACCAACAGGAATCTGTTCTTCTTCTCTCCTGTCACCTCTCTCTTCACTTATACTATTGCACTCTTCGCCCACTCACAGCGCACTTTAGATAAGCTGAGGAAGGAAGTCACGTGGGAGACAGGAAGAGTAGTTTAGTCTGAGTCAGAGCCCTGTATGGGTAGGAAGCAAGACAGGACACAGTTAACAGTTTTCATCTTAGTGATGCTTCACAACACTATGCAGTATTAAACCCCTTTCAAGAGAGGACAAGTCAGAGACAACCTCAACCCACACAATGGACTAGGAGAGTAACAGAGCAGAACAGTATCCACAGACAGCAGTAAGCTAGGAACTGATCCAGATAGAGCAAAGTTGCGATAAGCCTAGGAACTCTATCTCGCAGCGTGGTTGTCAGCAGGGAACCCTCAGCATTCCACTCATCCTAGGTAACAAGGTCTGGGCCTTGTGTTACCCTCTAGGATGGGTCCCCCAAATCTAGTGGGCATAAGGTGGTGTGAAGACTCAAAGGTCAATACACGGGCACAAGTATTCTACTTCTTCTGAGTATTCTTCTACCTCATCCTCCAACATCCCGGCAGTACACAGTACTACTTGGGTTGAGACTCTCACGACATCCTCCTCTCTGCTACTCTGCTTTTTTGTATCCTTCAACACGCTACTCAGTCAGCACGACTGTACTCCTCACTCTATTCCTGACGCAGATCTGGTTATTGTATTATCAAGTGTCTTATCAAGTGCTTTATTAAGAGAACTGTCAAGTGTAACTTATCTTGTCAATGCACAGCTGTATGACTTGCTGCACACAAGTACCCTTCAAGTAAAACCAAGATTATTTATAAAGAGGATACAGCATACACTACAGCCTTGGAACATTTCCCCTGTCTGTGGGTGGCAGTTCTGATAGTCCGGATGGGTCACCATACCACTCTGGCCATCCGTGACTACACCAACCCAAGGGACCCCCGTAGCTAAACTAAAAGCAGGTGTGCCACCACATCTGTGTGCCTCCCTGGCACTGGTGTCACAAAGTAACATCCTAAGGTCCGGCTGTATCTTGGCCAACCACCACCGGGGTGGCATCACACACTACCATCTAGCAAGTGACCGGCAGATCCTCTGACACAACATCACCTGGGATCACAGTTTTGTCCACCACATAGTGACGGCTTTGGACTGGATGAAAACAGAGTGGCTCCTGGTCATCTTCAATCTGAGTCACTTAAAAAAAAAACAAGTTTGTTTACTTAAAAAAGGGATAAGATGGTAAAGTTTGAAGGCCAGACTGTACGGGGTAAAGCTTAACCCCTTAAGGGCCCATAGCATAGCAAGTGGGGACCGGTTGCTATATGCAGCCAGGTCCTCACTGTTACTGACGGGCCTCTGCAACCGCGCGGCAGCCCGCCATTAACCCCTGCAGTGCCGTGGCACTTGACACAGTGACAGGAGCTGCAGCTCCTGTCACTGTACGATTGGAACCTCCACAGTGTGATGTGGGGGTTACAATCATTCTTTCTGACTGATGGAGGTCCCTTACCTTCCTCCGGGCAGTCAAATCAGCGATCTATGTGTAGAGTCTGCCACAGGCAGGCTCTATGCATTGATGACAGATAACACTGATTAATTATAAATAAAACACATAAAAAAGCCCAAAAAAAACAATATACCGTAGAGTGCGTAATCGTCCGATCTATTAAAATAAAACAATATGGTTCCCACACGGTGAATGGCGTAAACAAAAAGCAGTAAAAAAAGCCAAGATTGATGATTTTTATTACCTTTTATTTTTAAAAAATAATAAAAATTGATTGATACGTCCAATCTACATAAATATGGTACTAATAAAAACTAGAGATCATGGCGCAAAAAATTACTCCCCAAACAGCCCCATACATCAAAAAATAAAAGCGCTATAAGAGTCACAATAGGGCCATTGTAATCATACTTATTTGCAAAAAAAAAGTTTAGCTGTTAATAAAAATAGTAAAATATTAGAAAAGCTATATATAAAAAATATTATGTCAGTTTTACCCTAAAGTGCATTACGTAAACACGGAATCCCCCCAAAAATTGCAGAATTGTGTTTTTTCCCCCCAATTTCACCCCATAAATGATATTTTGGGGGTTCTGTCATACATTTTATGGTAGATTGAAAGACGCCATTACAAACACCTGTTCCTGAAAAAACCTTGCAGGGCCCAGTAGCTGGAAAAATAAAAGAAATTAGCTCTTAGAAGTTGAGGAGGAAAAAACAAAAACGAAAAACTGTAAATTGGCGCGGTCCTTAACCCTTTAAGGACATGGCCCATTTTCGTTTTTACGTTTTCGGTTTTTCCTCCTTGTGTTTAAAAGGTCATAGCACTTGCATTTTTCCACCTAGAAACCCCCATGACCCCTTATTTTTTGCGTCACTAATTGTACTTTGCAATTACAGGCTGAATTTTTGCATAAAGTACACTGCGAAACCAGAAAAAAATTCGAAGTGTGGTGAAATTGAAAAAAAAAACGCATTTCTTTTATTTGGGGGAAATGTGTTTTTACGCCATTCACCCTGGGGTAAAACTGACTTGTTATGCATGTTCCTCAAGTCGTTACGATTAAAACGATATATAACATGTATAACTTATATTGTATCTGATGGCCTGTAAAAAATTCAAACCGTTGTTAACCAATATACGTTCCTTAAAATCGCTCCATTCCCAGGCTTATAGCGCTTTTATCCTTTGGTCTATGGGGCTGTGCGAGGTGTCATTTTTTGCGCCATGATGTGATCTTTCTATCGGTACCTTGATTGCCCATATACGTCTTTTTGATCGCTTTTTATTACATTTTTTCTGGATTTGATGCGACCAAAAATGCGCAATTTTGCACTTTGGGATTTTTTTGCGCTGACGCCGTTTACCGTACGAGATCAGGAATGTGATTAATTAATAGTTCGGGCGATTACGCACGCGGCGAAAGCAAACATGTTTATTTATTTATTTATTTGTTTACTTTTATTTAAAACCTGGGAAAAGGGGGGTGATTCAGACTTTTATTAGGGGAGGGGGCTTTTTACTATTAACAACACTTTTTTTTTTTTTTTTACACATATACTAGAAGCCCCCATGGGGGACTTCTAGTATATACACTGTGATCTCTCATTGAGATCTCTGCAGCATAGATATGCTGCAGAGATCCATGAGATCGGCACTCGTTTGCTTTCGGCTGCTGCAGCCGGAAGTAAACGAGTGCCGAGCCGAGGACGGCGCCATCTTGGACGCGTCCCCGGCCGGCATCAGTAACGGAGATCGCTTCTCCGGGACAAGGTCCCGGAGGAGCGATCTCCCCCACTAGACACCAGGGAAACGTTGCCTCCGGTAATCGGAGGCAGCTGTCAACTTTGACAGCTGCCTCCGATTAGCTAATTAGCGGGCACGGCGATCAGACCGTGCCCGCTAATAGCGGCGGTCCCGGGCTACACGCGGCACCCGGGATCGCGGCACTTCAAAGCGGGGCCGCTGCGCGGCCCCGCTTTGAAGTGCAAGTGAGGACATAGGACGTACCGGTACGTCCTATGTCCTTAAGAGGTTAAGGCCATTTTGGGCTCTGTCCTTATGCGGTTAAAGGTGTATTTCTATAAAAGAAATTTAAAGGTTTTTTTTTTCTTTCGAATCAACTGATTCCAGAAAGTTATATGTAATTTTTTTTCTATTTTCTATTTTTTTCTATTTTTTTTTTTCTAAATCAACTGGTTTCAGAAAGATATATTAATTTTTAAGTTACTCCTATGTAAAAATCTCAAGTCTTCCCATACTTATCAGCTGCTGTATGTCCTGCAGGAAATGTGGTTTTCTTTTCAGTCTGACACAGTGCTCCCTGCTGCCATCTCTGTCTGAGACAGGAACTGTCCAGAGCAGCAGGAAAATCCTCATAGAAAACCTCTCCTGCTCTGGACAGTTCCTGATATGGAAAGAGGTGGCAGCAGAGAGCACTGTCTAGACTGGAAAGAATACACCACTTCCTGCAGGACATACAGCAGCTGATAAGTATGGGAAAACTTAAGAATTTTACATAGGAGTAACTTACAAATCAATATATCTTTCTGAAACCAGTTGATTTAGAAAAAAAAAAAAAATTTGCTTGATAACTCCTTTAAGGTGCTGACAATGTATGCCATAAATATTTGATGAGCAGCTGTTCTATGTGAGAGACTTACATTTATTAGAATAGGGATACCCCGCTCCTCCCATGTGACAGAGATGGAAACAAGATGACCACACATGTGGGTGGCTTGCTCTGTTAGTTTATGGGGAGGTATGGAGACAGCTGAGAATATCACAATGACTGTTTCTCAATGATTGAGGGAGCACAGAAATGCTTTTAAGTCCACTGGATGGGCACTGCTGCTTTCATGCATTTGCAAACAGAGTTTTCGCTTTAAAAAACCAGAACGCTTTTATTTTTTTCACCTGGTTGGGGACATTTTTGCGCCATGATCTATAATTTTTATGGGTATCATATTTTTGTAACAATTTTAAAGGGGTACTTCACCAAAATGTTTTTCTTTTAAATCAACTGGTGCCAGAGATTTGTAATTTACTTCTATTAAAAATTCTCCAGTCTTCCAGTACTTATCAATTGCTGTATGTCCTGCAGGAAATGTTGTATTCTCTCCAGTCTGACACAGTGCTCTCTGCTGCCACCTCTGTCCATGTCAGGAACTGTCCAGAGCAGTAACAAGTACCCATAGAAAACTTCTCCCCCTTTACAGACTGGAGAGAATACACCATTAAACGCAGGACATAAAGCAACTGATAAGTACAGGAAGACTGGAGATTTTTAATACAAGTAAATTACAAAATTACAAATCTCTGGCATTTTCTGTCACCACTTGATTTGAAAGATTTTTTTTTTTTTTTTGCTGAACTACCGCTTTAAGGGAACTTATTCTAGTTTCCCGTCTTTTTATGAAGAAATAGTCTGCACAGGTCTGTGCAGGGATCAGCGTGGCAGCTGTGCAAAAAGTCGACATTGCGCTGGGAAGGTCAGACAGTTAAATGATGTCTGATATTTTAGACTCAAAATAATGGACATAATTTTAAACGGAGCTGAAAAAACACTGTGTGAACATAGCCTTATACTGCGACCCCTGCAGGACCCCTGGACGTGATGTAACTTTTTTTTTTTCCTTTAACTAGAATGACACAGAAGGGCCTTAATTCTGTTTGGGGCACTATGAATGGAAAATTGTATAAAGGTGAGGAAACTGCGGAAAAATGTTTATCCAATGGGTTCTACGGAGGTGAATCATAGCAGTTGTCGTGGTGGTCGGCAAAAGTAAGCAACTCCAGTTACTGTTGTCTGTAAGATATATATTTATATAGACCATAGCAACGTTGATTCAAGGGAAGGGTTGACCTTGACCTTGTAACAACAAGTCAATAAAGTTGCAAATGTCCCATTGTCCTTCACGTCTCTTGGAAAAGAAAACATTCACCCTGTTTTCAGGGTGTCCATGAATCCTCGAAACACCGGGCACCGGGCTATAAAATATACCATAAAATCAATGATCTTTGTAATTTATTTCCATTTACTAAAATGGGAATTTAAAGAAACTGCCCGGATGACAAAATGCTATTTGAATTATTTGAAAATTTCGTTTTGGTTTTCAGATCTCTAATTAGATAAATAGCATTTTATAGGATTTTGGGCCTATGATTTATCTCTACGATGGCAGAGTTTAATGCAATGAGCTTGATTTAAGAGCGTCCGCTTAAGTAATAACAGGGATTTTGTATCTGCTTATGTCTACATTGTATTATTCTTGTTGCTAGTGGAAAGAATTCAAAATGAATGTCTTGATATATGGCTTCTCTATATACATGAGTCAAACTCTCATACAAGCCAGAAATAGTGACTAATACAGCCATCTAGATTTGCCAAAAAAGAAAAAAAAAACCTGTGTGAGTTAAGATTGAGGGCAGGGCTATAATATTATATTGTTGTCTATGGAGATACTTTCCCTAAAGAAGCAAGTGGAGAATTCAAAATAACCTTAGTAACTGGTACGTCTCCAACAGGGACCTTTTTTTTTTCCTTCTTGGGTTTTTAAATAGGTACTTTGTGGGGAGTTAAGAGATCCAACTGTGAAACAAGGTTAATCTATAGATGTTAAGGAACAGGTCCATTATGCTACACAAATCACATGTGCCAAGAAAGCTTTCCTTCCTTTGTTCATTATGCTTGTCAGACTATGATTGAGTGTGAGCACTGCTGTTCTAAATAGCTTTTCAAAATTAAAGACATAGGTTAAAATGCTTGTTAGAAATTCCTAAGCATGGTTGCAGAAAAAAAATATGTTAGGAAATCTAAATCACTAAAATAAAGCTTATCAGCGTGATTCACGGCTCATTTAAAATACATTGTTTACTGAAGTGACAGATGCTCGAGTTCCCTTGTTTAGATTCCAGGTTTTGTGGCAAGATCTTTAAGCAATACAAAAAAAATATCATGTAAAATAAAGAGAATACAATTACACATGGCAAACCGATATCATTGACACCCTATATATATGGGGGTAATAGAAATGTGGAACTACAGATCTCTTATTACTTATTTCCCACCCAAATTGCCCACTTTTATCTATGAGAGCCAGCAGTGTATTATACCAACACGTCAGGGCAATGGAAGATAAGAGTAGTCCAATGCGGAAGATCATTCATGCCATGAGTTTTGACATGAATCAATGGAAAGATGCACTTGTATTATTACTCAGATTTGAATGCCAATCCAGTGAACTTTTATATCTTTCAAATCAACTGGTTTTAGGATTTTTTTTTTAATTATACTCCTTTATTTTAAAAAGAATTATTTGAATACATATCCATTACAATAACATCATATAAATTACAATTTATAACATTTCAAAATTACATTACATTTTCTTATTTTTCCACTAATCCCACCTCCCTAGCAAGAGAAAGGACAAAAAAAAATCCTCCTATTTCATATACTTTCCAAATATTTCTTTATTTTTTTACCATTCCGCTATACACGGAGGGAAAGGTGACATTCAATTTTGTATTATCTGCAGTCTTGCGAGAAAAAAAACACCATTTCCTTCCTTCCTTTCTTCCCTGTGTCCTATAGGTCTTCCCCTAATAGACAAACTGCCAGAGCAAGTGAAGTAGGCATAAGATTTATCAAACATGCTGTAAAGTGAAACTGGCTCAGTTGCCCCTAGCAACCAATCAGATTCTACCTTTCATTTTCCAAAGAGAGTGTGAGGAATGAAAGGTGGAATCTGATTGGTTGTTAGGGGCATCTGAGCCAATTTCACTTTACACCATGTTTGATAAATCTTATGCCTACTTCCAAAATTCTTGTAAGGCTATGTTCACACAACGTTTTTTCTGCTCCATTTAAAATGACGTCATTTTAAGGCTTCAATACGGACGTCATTTAGCTGTCTAGCCTTTCCTTCAGTGCAATGACGAGTGTTGGTACATTATTCTAGTTTTGGGTTACTAATTGCCCTTTGGGTGTGGCTTAATTGAAAAGTCCATTGAATTTGTTAGTAAAACTGGAGAAAGAACGGTGACAAAAGAAAAACTGTGTGAGCAACTAATGAAAAATGTCTGCTGTTTGCAAAAGACGTCCAAAAATAATGATCATGTTCATTATTTTGACGTCGGCGGTAAAAAAGTCCGTTATTCAATACATTGTGTGCATTGTACGTCCGTCTTTCCATTGACTTCAATTGCCATTGCAGTCATTTAAATCGCGGCAATAACGGATGTTATTTTAAAGATCAAACTCAGCTGCCTTTTCTCTATTTTTGACGTTGTGTGAACATAGCCTAAAAGCCTAAAAGAGGGACAATACCACATCAAGTGAGACCACACATGAGACCTTCAGCTGTGCATAGCACAGTACATCCAATAAATACCACAGCGACATCTAGTGGGAAAACACGAAATACAATTTCAATCATCCTCTTGGTGAGAACCTGAGTGAGTCACTTTGCCCAGGTGTATAAAGACTTAGTGGTACATCTGTGCTGGGACACTACATAATGAACTGATGAACTGATAAGAGTTTAGACAATCTACAATCCCGCCTACCCCCTGGGAAGGCAAACAAAGCTATTGTAAGTCTTACATAGTTTCCTCTTATTTCTCCCTTTTATTTTATCACTTTTATTGCATGTATATATGTCATCTTATTGTATCTTTATTTTTTGTATCTTGTATTTTTTGTAGCACTGTACCTTTTGTCTATTAAAGCTTTAAACCTTAATGTGTTTGGTCCTTGTATGCTTGTCTTAACCCTGTGAGTGCTGGTGAGCAGTGTTTTGGGTGATAGGGTCCTTTCACTTTGTTTGAAATGTGGTGGCAGCTTGTGTTTTTGAGGTTTGTGGACTGTGTTGGGGTGTGATTTATGCTCAATTTGCCACCTGAGTGGAAAGTGAGTGCAGGATTGAGTGAGTGGAATTGGTGTGTATGTGACAGGCGGCGAACAACTTCTGCAGCCGCGGGGAATCAAACAATGAGCGTTCAGGTTCGGATTGCGATGCTGAACCCGAACATTTAGACAGATACACTCTGCACTAATCTGGAATACTCCCTTAAGAGTTATCAGTTCTATTTTTGACATTATCATCTCTGCTGTGTTATTTATAACGGTTATTACTACTCTCATCACAGACTTTTTTTTAGCATTATTATTATTTCTCTGTTCCTTTTCAGTGGTGATTGTTTTTACAGTATAATCTTCCACATGTTTTCTATATTAAGAAGCTATTTTTTTTCTTAGTTTCTTAGAACAGGTGTTCCCATATGTTGTTGTTTACTCTGCATGTATGCCTGCCATCTTGTCTTCATCTGCTCCCTAAATTTGCTGTTTATTTGAATCTTTTGATTTTATCTATTTTTTACTACCAGCTTGCAGTATATATCACTTTTTAATTGATTGGGAGGGTCCAATGGGGTGAAAGACCCACAAAAATTTCTACCTGCTGTGGTCAAGTAAAGGATTAAATTACCAGGTGCAGAGATTATCCTGGTAGTTAGAAACATAGTAGATACTCAGGATAAAAAGAACACTCTTATACCACAATTCCCACCAGGGGAAACCTGTGATGTTTTTTTCTAACCTTACCACAAAAAGCTGTGGGCCTGTGTAAGGCCTCTTAATATCAGAATGCACATGTATGTATACATATTACACACAGATGTGCACAGTACCTACATACACAGGTATAAACATATATGCACTGCTGAAAAAATAAAGGGAACACCTAAACAACACAATATAACTCCAAGAAAATCAAACTTCTGGGAAATCAAACTGTCCATTTAGGAAGCAACACTGATTTACAATCAATTCCACATGCAATTTGCAAGACACACTGAATAAAGGAGTGATTCTTCAGGTGGGGACCACAGACCACTCCTCAGTACCTATGCTTTCTGGCTGATGTTTTGGTCACTTTTGAATGTTGCTGGTGTTTTTACACTCATGGTAGCATGAGACAGACTCTACAACACAAGTGGCTCAGGTAGTGCAGCTCATCCAGGGTGGCACATTAGTGCGAGCTGTGGCAAGAAAGTTTGCTGTGTCTGAGGCTGGAGGCGCTACCAGGAGACAGGGTTCCTCCTAATGCAGAACAGGCTAGACCTCATGTGGCTGGAGTGTGTCAGCAGTTCCTGCAAGATGAGGCCATTGAAGCTATTGACTGGCCCACCAGTTCCCCAGACCTTAATCCAATTGAGCACATCTGGGACATCATATCAACAGACTTTCCAGGAGTTGGGGGATGCTTTAGTCCAGGTCTGGGAGGTGGTCCCTCAGGAGACCATCTGCAACCTCATCAGGAGCATGCCCAGGCATTGTAGGGAGGTCATACAGGCACATGGAGGCCACACACAATACTGAGCCTTATCTGAGCCTTATTCTGACTTGTTTTAAGGACATTACATCTAAGTTGGATCAGCCTCTAGTTTGTTTTTCCACTTTAGTTTGTTTTTCCACTTTAATTTTGTGTGTGACGCCAAATCCTGGCCTCCATTGGTTAAAAAATTTGATTTCCATTGATGATTTTTGTGTGATTTTGTTGTCAGCACATTCAACTTTGTACAGAATAAAGTATTCAATGAGAATATTTCATTCATTCAGATCTAGGATGTGTTATTTGAGTGTTCCCTTTATATTTTTGAGCAGTTTATATTAATAGTATTTACACATATGCAGACACATATATGCAAAATATACACAGTCCTGAACAGAAAGGCCAGCCACCCGCTCTTTGGTTCAGGGGCCCATCTGGCTTCCCCAGCTTTCCAGTAAGCCAGTTTGCAATGCACACAGCTCTGTTATACACACATCTCAAATAACATCTAGCTGGCACTGATTGATCACCATAACTGCAGATTATAAAATAATACCTGTGGGATTCCAACCACAAGTTATCCCACCATACAAATTCTGTACGTGTTCCCCAAAAGAATCTCTGACCCCAGGAACAAGGATTTGTGAATAGCCTCTCTGTGGCACAACAGAAGATCAACAGCAGATCTGTCTGTTTATGCCACAGGATCCTACATCTTATGGCTATGTTCACACAGCAACAAAAATAGAGAAAAGGCGGCAGCTTTTGCTATTTAAAAAAATGTCCGTTATTGCCACAATTAAACTGACTGCATTGCAATGCATTGAAGTAAAAATGAAAGACAGACGTCCAATGCACACAAAACAATGATCATAAAAATTATTTTCAGATGTCTTTTGCAAACAGCGGACTTTTTTATTAGTTGTTCACACACAGTTTTTCTGTTGTCACCGTTCTTTCTCCGTTTTTACTATTAAATTCAATTGACCTTTTAATTAAGACGCTCCCAAAGGGCAATTAGTAACCCAAACTAGAATAATGTACCAGCATTGCACTGAGGGGAGGCCAGACAGCTAAATGATGTCCATTATTTTAGACTCAAAATGACGGACGTCATTTTAAAGTGAGCTGAAAAAACGTTGTGTGAACAAGTCCACTCTTATATTCCTAAAGGAGGAGTTGTCCAGCCAGGTCCTCATTTTGTGTCTCCCCTGTTCGAGGATATGAATCTGCAAGCCCACACTGCCATTCAACATCTGTAGTGGTGTCCCGCCTCTGCCGCTGAATGGCTTAGGAGCCTGATCCGTTATGTCCCAGAACCCAGAACCGGATGTACTTTGGGGACCGAGGCAACTAAATTATTGCTTGTACAATTCCACAAAAAAAGTGTTAAAAAAAACTACACAAAAGCTATAAAAATTCACATAATTGCATTTAAAATCCCAGAACATCCAACAAAACATAGAACAGAAAATTATAAATGTGTCCTCTTTAGCCTAAAATGTCATTGTTACTGCACAGCGAACTCTGTACTCTGTACTGCAAATCTGTACTCATGGCTGAATGAGATTCTACTTAGAAATCTTCAAAGAGATCTAGAGATAGCAGTTGTCTCAAAGGCAATGAAAGCATCACAAAGGGCAATAACCATCTCTCAGAGTATGGATCTGAATTTGTTCGCTGCTTTCACATTGACTACTTACTGAAGATGACATCATTTGTTTATTTCTTTTCTTTCTTTAAAAGCAAATGTTTGAGCCAAGTCTGACATCTCAGATATACAGTATACACTTTCATTTCCTAAGTAATCATAATTGTAAATGTAAACTCCCTAAGTGCCGACAGGGAGAATCCAGACGAAGAGCGGATATGGTTTGCTTAAAATGCATTATGGTTTGCAGGCTATTATTCTGGGGGTTACGTACATGCAGGAGTCCAGAGAAGCAATAATGTGCTTTCAGGACAGGTATTTTATAGTCAGAACTATTGCTTACTGTAATCTCTTTGCATATTAATATAATTGATTTTAGCTACTTTCTCAAGCTCTGATGCATTCCTAGGTTTTCTCTTGGTATTCCAGCAACAATATCTTAAAGGGGTATTCCACTCAAACATCAACTTAACTAATTATCTATTTATTTTCCTTCCCCCAGTTCTCAGCTGCTGCTTTCAGCTGAAAACACAAAAATCTGTGTGTGAGCTTTTCCCTCCCCCCCTCTTCTGAGACAGCTGATGTAAACAAGTCCCTGTCTGGCTGTATCTGCAACATTGTAGCTTCTTTGTAATGCTAGAAGGGTAATTACAGTGAGTTGATTAGTGTCACGGCCGCAGCGGCATCCCGTGCTCCGGGCCGCCGCCGCGACCTCTCTCTGCCCCATGCAGCCGCCGGGGTCCTTGTGCAGGGACCCGGCGTTGCTACCTGTTTGGCCCCGGGGGGGCGCCTTACCTCGCCCCGGTCCTGTCTCTGTCTGTGCCTGCCGGCGCGCGCGTCCCCGCCTCCTAGGCCGGCTGTCTCAGATTTAAAGGGCCAGTCCGCCCCTAATTGGAAGTTGCACTAATCACTCCCTATAAATTCCAGCCCTGCCCCACTACAGCCCGGCTCCCTGTTGTTCCTGACCTTAGTCCTTGTTCCTTGTTCCTGTCCGCAGTCCTTGTCCCTAGTCCCTGCTCGCTGCCTTCCCATTGTTCCTGAGTCCTGTCCGCCACCTGCGATTACGCCTACAGACCTCTGCCTGCACTATCTCCTGCCTACTGCTTCTGCCACGCCTCGCCTGCCATCACTAGCAACCAAGCCAGGGGTAACGACCTGGGGGTCGCCTGCCGCAGCAAGCCCCTTGCGGCGGGCTCTGGTGAAAACCAGCGGCCCCTTAGACTCCGCTCCCTGGTGAGGTTAGTGCCATCGCTAGTGACGGTTCAGTGGATCCACTACTCCAGGCATTACAGTAGGCTCCAACCATGGATCCCGGCGAGGTGCCTGATCTCCGTGACGTAGCCAGAGTGGTCGCTCAACAGGCTTAACAAATCCAGCAACAGTCGCAGCAGATCCAGCAACTGACTGCCGCCTTACAGCAGCATACTACAGCTCAGCGCTCACCACCTCCTGCAGCCTCTTCGAGACTTCGACTGGCTCTCCCGAGTAAATATGGAGGCGATCCCAAGTTGTGCAGGGGATTCCTGACTCAATGCACCATGCATATTGAACTCTTAAATAGTCAGTATCCCACCGAGCGCTCTAAAGTGGCTTTCATCATCAGCCTATTTGATGGTAGAGCTCTGGCCTGGGCCACGCCGCTGTGGGACCGAGATGATCCTGTTGCTGCCAATCTCCGAACCTTCCTGGCCGAGTTTCGCTCCGTCTTTGAGGAACCTGCCCGTGCATCTTCAGCTGAGACTGCTCTCCTTAACCTCTCTCAAGGGAGCTCCTCTGTTGGTGACTACGCCATCCAGTTCCGCACCCTGGCAGCTGAATTAGACTGGAATGAGGCCGCTCTAATAGCCACCTTCAAGAAGGGCCTATCCAGTCGGGTGAAAGACGTGCTCTCTGCCCGCAACCTCCCTACATCTCTGAATGATCTAATCCTACTGGCTACCAGAGTCGACAACCGATTTTCCGAGAGAGAGGAGGAGGTCCGGCAAGAACGGCGACTAAGCCTGCCCCGTCGCCATCACGGCCTAGCACCAGTTTTCCAGAATCCTGTTGCTCCTGTACCCCAGTCGACTCCTGAGGTTCCAATGCAAGTAGAAAGAGTTCGTCTGACTCCTCATGAGAGGGCTCGCCGACTAGAGCTGAATCTCTGTCTCTATTGCGGTGGCTCTGATCACTTCCGGCAGAGATGTCCCCAATGTCCTCAGTGTCAGGGAAACACTCGCACTTAGGTCCGGTAGGAGAGGCCTCCCTAGGTGTGAATGCCACCTCTCCAAGATTGTCTATGCCAGTTTCCATCCAGACACCCTCAGGACAAATTCATCAGACTACTGCCTTCATCGACTCCGGGTCTGCGGGCAGTTTCATTGCAGCTACCTTGGCCCAAAGATGGCGGCTACCCGTGATCCAGCTAGCCCGATCCTTGTCTATCTCCTCGGACACGGGCGAGACTCTTGCTGAAGCTGTGCTCTACCAGACTGCACCTCTAGTCCTCCAGGTGGGCGCTTTACATCAGGAGAAGATCTCCTTCTACGTCTTGCGCCATTCCTCTTCCGACATCCTGCTGGGTCTACCTTGGCTGCAATTACATACCCCTAAGCTAGACTGGAGAACCGGGGAGATTCTCAGTTGGGGTCTGGACTGTCCTAACAGGTGTCTGAAGCTTCCTCAGCCTAAGTGCTCTGTGACGTCACCTGACTCTGTCAAGCCTCTACCCGGCCTACCGGCAGAATACCAAGACTTGGCTGACGTCTTTTCTGCCAAAGAGGCGCACTCTCTACCCCCTCACAGGACATGTCTCTCCGTGCCCGAGACTGAGGCCATGTCTTCCTACATCCGGGAGAACCAACAGAAGGGTTTCATTCGCAAATCCACGTCCCCTGCTGGCGCAGGATTCTTCTTTGTGCAGAAGAAGGACGGTTCTCTTCGCCTATGCATAGAATACAGGGGCCTAAATAAGGTGACAGTCAAGAACCGTTATCCTCTTCCACTTATCCCTGAACTATTCGACCGTCTCCGTGGAGCCAAGATCTTCTCTAAGCTGGACCTCAGGGGAGCGTACAATTTAATCCGTATTCGTGAAGGAGACGAATGGAAGACCGCTTTTAACACCAGAGATGGGCACTACGAATACCTGGTCATGCCATTCGGCCTATGCAATGCCTCAGCGGTTTTCCAGGAATTTGTTAACGACATCTTCCGAGACCTCCTCTATGTCTGCGTCATTGTCTATCTTGACGACATTTTGGTCTTCTCCCCTGACCAGCAGACTCACGTGACACAAGTACGTCAGGTCCTACGAAGACTACGGGCCAATCATCTGTACGCCAAGCTAGAGAAGTGCGTTTTCCATCAGCGCAGTCCTCCGTTTCTTGGGTATATCGTCTCCGACCAGGGTCTACTAATGGTTCTGGCCAAGCTCTCAGCTGTTCTCCAGTGGCCACGTCCTGTGGGACTCAGAGCTATCCAATGCCTCCTAGGATTTGCCAACTACTATCGGCAGTTCATCCCACACTTCTCTACCCTGGTCGCACCCATCGTGGCTCTCACTAAGAAGAAGGCGGATCCCAGGCATTGGCCACCTGAGGCCGAGCAAGCCTTCACTAGCCTAAAGTCAGCTTTTGCTTTTGCTCCTGCGCTAGTTCGCCCGGATGCCACCAAGCCGTTTTCACTTGAGGTCGACGCATCTTCAGTAGGCGCTGGAGCCGTCCTCTCGCAAAGGGACGCATCAGGCAAAACCCGAACCTGTGGGTTCTTCTCGAAGACTTTCTCCCCTGCCGAGAGGAACTATACTACTGGCGACCGAGAACTCTTGGCGATTAAGTTGGCACTGGAGGAGTGGCGTCATCTACACGGACCACAAGAATCTTCTCTACCTCCAAACGGCCCAACGTCTCAATCCCCGGCAGGCCAGGTGGTCGCTTTTCTTTTCACGTTTCAACTTCGTTATCCATTTCCGTCCGGCTGAGAAGAACGTGAAAGCCGATGCTCTCTCCCGAGCATCTGACCTCATGGGACAAGAGGACTCTCCTCGCCACATTATACCTCCCGATCACCTAGTGCCAGTCGCCACATCCACTCTTCAAAGATTGCCTCCCGGTAAGACCTATGTGCCTCCTGCTCTTCGAAGATGGATCTTGAAATGGGGTCATTCCTCTATGGTGGCCGGGCATCCGGGAGTTCTTAAGACCGGCAACTGATCTCCCGCCACTACTGGTGGCCTAGCCTACTCTAAGATGTCAAAGACTTTGTGGCTTCCTGTACCATCTGTGCAAGAAACAAGTCCTCCCGTCAAAAACCTGCCGGCCTACTTCAGCGCTTGCCAGTTCCAGACCGCCCCTGGTGCCATATAGGCATGGACTTTGTCACAGACTTGCCTCCATCTGCGGGTAACACTGTCATTTGGGTTGTTACTGACGGCTTCTCCAAGATGTCCCATATCTTCCGCCTACATGGTCTTCCTCTTCATATAGTGTCTGACAGAGGCTCACAATTCGTCTCCAGATTCTGGCGTGCTCTCTGCTCTCAACTCCAAGTGAAGCTGGACTTCTCATCGGCCTATCATCCCCAGACCAATGGGCAAGTGGAAAGGGTCAATCAGGTCCTTGGCAATTATCTTCGACACTTCGTCTCCGCTCGCCAGGACAACTGGTCCAGTCTGCTTCCATGGGCGGAGTTCTCCTACAACCATCTGGACTCGAGTTCCACAGGCAAGTCACCCTTCTATGTGATCTATGGGCATCACCCTCGTCCTCCTCTGCCTCTCTCTCCATCCTCTGAGGTCCCAGCCGTGGAGGAATTGTTATCTGACCTGCAGTCGATCTGGGAACAGACTCGACAATCTTTGCTCAAGGCATCTGACCGCATGAAGGACCAGGCGGATAAGAGAAGAAGACCTGCCACGAATTTTCTCCCAGGTGACAAATTCTGGCTCTCGGCCAAATATGTCCGACTCAAGATTCCCAGCTACAAGTTGGGTCCTCGATTCCTAGGTCCTTTCTCGGTGCTAAAACGCATCAACCCTGTCACCTACAAACTCCCTCTACCCCCTACTATGCGGATTCCAAACGCCTTCCATGTTTCCCTCTTAAAGCCAGTGGTCCTCAACCGGTTCTCCAATAAGTCTTCATTCACTGCTCCACAAGCCGTCTCTGACGACGTCTACATTGTTAAAGACATTCTGGCCATGAAAACTGTCAGAGGGAAACGGTTCTTCCCAGTGGACTGGAGAGGATTTGGTCCTGAGGAGAGGTCCTGGGAACCCGAGGCTAACATCCTGGACCAAGATCTCATCAAGAGGTTCCTGCAGGCAAGAAAGAGGGGGAGGCCAAAGGGGGGGGGGATACTGTTACGGCCGCGGCGGCGTCCCGTGCTCCGGGCCACCGCGACCTCTCTCTTCCCCATGCAGCTCCCGGGGTCCTTGTGCAGGGACCCGGCGCTGCTACCTGTTCGGCCCCGGGGGGGGTCTTACCTTGCCCCGGTCCTGTCTCCGTCTGTGCCGGCCGGCGCGCGCGTCCCCGCCTCCTAGGGTGCGGGCGCACCGGCTGTCTCAGATTTAAAGGGCCAGTCCGCCCCTAATTTGAAGTTGCACTAATCACTCCCTATAAATTCCAGCCCTGCCCCACTACAGGTGTTGGAGCCTCTGCATGCTTCCTATAGCGTTTGTCCCAGCTCCCTGTTGTTCCTGACCTTAGTCCTTGTTCCTTGTTCCTGTCCGCAGTCCTTGTCCCTAGTCCCTGCTCGCTGCCTTCCCATTGTTCCTGAGTCCTGTCCGCCACCTGCGATTACGCCTACAGACCTCTGCCTGCACTATCTCCTGCCTACTGCTCCTGCCACGCCTCGCCTGCCGTCACTAGCAACCAAGCCAGGGGTAACGACCTGGGGGTCGCCTGCCGCAGCAAGTCCATCCCGCCTTGCGGCGGGCTCTGGTGAAAACTCCGCTCCCTGGTGAGGTTAGTGCCATTTCTAGTGATGGTTCAGTGGATCCACTACTCCAGGCGTTACAATTAGCAACTTGACCTCAGAATAACATTATTAACAGCATTACAAAGAAGCTACAAAGTTGCAGATAAAGCTTGCCAGGGACTTGTTTACATCAGCTGTCTCCAAAGGGAGGAGGGAGGAGGGGGAATGGAAGTGTTTTTACCAAATGACATCTCTCTTGCTACATTTTCTAAAGGTGGGTATAAACTAACTGACATATTGTTTGATGAATCCACAATATCATTTGGTTGATGTTTTATTTAATTTAAGGCATTTGTGACATTCTCACCGTTCTGTTCTGATCTTTAACACTAAAGAAAATGGCAGAAATGATCAAGTCCCTTGAAAGTTGCAAAGTTTGTAATAGAAAATTAAAGGTTCTATTTTCACAGTTCAGATACATTGTCAAGTAGCAAAAGGAATGGATAGTTATCCTCTCTTTACTATCCTTGCCCTTGGTAACGTTTCAATTGATAGAAGAGATTCTACACAACGTCCCTGTGCCCTCTCAACCATCAGCGCCAGTGGTGTCCCAAACATGATGAAAAGACAAGACTGAGTTTAGAAGAGGGTGAAAAAAAGAAACAAACAAAACATTAGCTTTCTCTATAGTGTATGAGTATGACCTGTACATGATACCACATTTATTACACGTATTCCTTATCCTACAAGAGTTAAGTGAGTAGAACTGCAGTTTGAGCAACCATGTTCGGTTTACTATAGTGCTAGAGGCTTGACTGAGCACCTCGTGGTGCTTAGGTAAAGGTGGGCATAGACCTTCAATAACTGGTGGCTGAATAATTGTTATATCACTAGAGAGGAGCGAACCTCGAGCATGCTCGAGTCCATCCGAACCCGAACGTTCGGCATTTGATTAGCGGTGGCTGCTGAAGTTGGATAAAGCCCTAAGTTTATGTGGAAAACATGAATATAGTCATTGGCTGTATCCATGTTTTCCAGACAACCTTAGAGCTTTATCCAAGTTCAGCAGCCCCAGCTAATCAAATGCCGAACGTTCGGGTTCGGATGGACTCGAACCCGAACCTGGTTCTCTCATCTCTATATAAATATCACCCATCCACCTCAGAAAGCTATTACATTTTTACGTTCCAATTTTTGTACTTTTCATTCCTTGAAGGGATGCTTAAATGAAATGTGGAAAAATTAGAATGAAAAAATGTAATAGGTCTTACGGACTGTAAGGTGAGGAATGAAAGGCACCAGACAAGTGCAGTCCTGGCACTGGCACCCACCCCAGCTGTCCCTACCTACTTGCACTGACTGCCCTAGGCAGCAGCGGACAACTGGGCGGCGTTCCCTAACTTAATCAAAGTGTGACACAAAGCGAAGACAATACAAACACAGTAAGGGGGTAGTCAGAGGTCCAAGTCACAAAACAGCCGGTCAGCGAAGTACAGAAACAGAGTCCAGAGAATAGTCGAAGTTCAAGCCAGAAATCAGTTTGCCAAGAGAATCAGTCAGAACAAATGCTAGGTCACGAAAACACTCACTACTGAGGCTCTGTTGCAGGCAAGGTACTGAGACAGGGGGATGATACTTATGGGACCTGTAGTCTCAGCCCCCAGGCGTGATTGGTGCTGAGGCTCCAGGTCCTGCCCAGATACTGACAGCTGACTAGTGAGTCAGCCATCAGTCCATAATAAGTGAACTCACTGCACCTATGCTGATCAGGAGCTTCTTTAACGCCAAAGCTCCTGGAAAGAGCATCAGCTTAACGTTTTTATTTCCTGGGTGACAGTGTCGGACTGGGGTCCCTGGGCCCACAAGGGAAATTGATTCTAGGGGCCCACCCTACATACATATACTGAACATAACCGATGCCAAACCTCTCATGTTAGTACAGTGTGCTAATTCTTTTTACATAAATCTGATAGTACATTTGGATTAAGGTATAATCTGACATTGTACACATGTACATATACTGAGATACACACACACACACCTTCCATACATACATCTAATCACACACAGATACACACACACACACACACACACACCTTCCATACATACATACATCTAATCACACACACAGACACATACTTTAAGGGCACTACTCGGCTCTTAAGGCCCTATTGCACAGAACGATTATCGGCCGTATTTGTCCAATATCGGCCGTTACGGCCGACAATCGTCTTGTGTAATAGAAGACAACGATCAGCCGACATGAACCATGTCACCTGATGGTTGCAGTCGTTTGTCTTTTAACATGTTGACAAATGACAAATATAGCAGCGATCTGCTGCCGTCGCCCCGTGGAATAGGAGCAGCAGACCGATGCTATTTACATTGAAGGTTTCTGGTTTATTATAAATGTATGCAGAGTGCAGGTATAGACCCTACATAGAAGTATATAGAGAGTATATACACTATATCTCATCTATATACATGTATACAGAGTGCAGGTAGACCCTACATAGAAGTATATAGAGAGTATATACACTCTCTCTCATCTATGTGTTACTACATACAGTCTATACGCTTATCTGTACAGTCTACATGCACACTGCATACATCTATAATAACATCTATAGGAAACTTCTAGAGAGCTGCCGGCCATTAGAGTCTCTCTACAAACATCTATAGAACTACATTATACAATATACACTATGGGGGAGATTTATCAAACATAGTGTAAAGTAAAACTGGCTCAGTTGATCCCGGCAACCAATCAGATTCCACCTTTCATCCCTCACAGACTCTTTGGAAAATGAAAGGTGGAATCTGATTGGTTGCCAAGGGCGACTGAGCCAGTTTCACTTTACGCCAGCTCCCCCTATATACATAATAGGTGTGCACACACACACACACACACACACACACACAGATAGCCACACTACACACACATATAGCCACACTACACACACACACACACACACACATATAGCCACACTACACACACATATAGCCACACTACACACACACACACACACACACAGATAGCCACACTACACACACATATAGCCACACTATACACACACACACACAGATAGCCACACTACACACATATAGCCACACTACACACACATATAGCCACACTACACACACACACATATAGCCACACTACACACACACATATAGCCACACTACACACACATATAGCCACACTACACAGACACACACAGATAGCCACACTACACAGACACACACATATAGCCACACTACACAGACACACACAGATAGCCACACTACACAGACACACACACACACACACAGATGACAAGGATACACAAATATACAGACACTCACACATACTGACCTACTTATGCACTTACTGACACACTGACTGCTTTATGCAGGAAGCTCCAGGGCCTCCATTAGTCTTCATATCCACCATCTTCTTCTGTGCAGCCTGCAGCCTCTCCCTCTTCTCCTCGCACCGACAGCACAGAGCAGCAGGAGGGGGGAGACATGACTGCAGGGGGAGGGGGGATGGAGGGGGCTGCTGCTGTGGCTTCTCTGTGCAGCTTTCAGCATGTCCCTGCTGCCACACGAGGGTTTGTTTACTGCAGGGAGGAGGGAGCCTCTAGTGACAGGCAGGAAGAGAGCCAATCAGGAGCTGATTAGGACGGACTGTACCACTTACAGTCAGTGGCGGATTAAATGTACCCTGGGCCCCGGGCTGTCCACCCAACCTGGGCCCCCCCCCAGTCAATTCGCCCACATTATAATCTGCTACTGCTTCCCCCCCCCCCCCCCCACACTGTCCCCAATAAACACTGCCTGCCTGCCTCCCCTCCCTGCTGGCCCCAATAAACATAATGTTTGGTCCCTTGCTGCTACCCCCAGTAAGCATTGCCCACCCCACCTCCACTGCCCCCAATAAACATATCGCCACCTCACCTGGTCCACCAGGAGAGGTCCAAGCAGCACAGAGGAAGTCAGGAGAAGAGGGTGCTGATCTTATAGGAGAGGTCCGAGCAGCACAGAGGATGTCAGGAGAGGAGGGTGCTAATCCTATAGGAGATAGTCCCCCTTTATAGATGGTCTCCCTCTTTCCCCCTCTATAGATGGTCCCCCTCTTTCCCCCCTTATAGATGGTCCCCCTCTTCCCCCCTTAGAGATGGTCCCCCTCTTTCCCTCTTTATAGCTGGTCCCCCTCTTTCCCCCTCTATAGCTGGTCCCCCTCTTTCCCCCTTATAGCTCGTCCCCCTCTTCCCTCTCCCCCCTTATAGCTGGTCCTCCTTTCCCCCTTATAGCTGGTCCCCCTCTTCCCCTCCCCCCTTATAGCTGGTCCTCCTTTTCCCCCTTATAGATGGTCCCCCTCTCCCCCCTCCCTTATAGATGGTCCCCCTCTCCGCCCTCCCTTATAGATGGTCCCCCTCTCCGCCCTCCCTTATAGATGGTCCCCTCTCCCCCCTCGCTTATAGATGGTCCCTCTCTCCCCCCTCCCTTTATAGATGGTCCCCCTCTCCCCCTCCCTTTATAGATGGTCCCCCTCTTTCCCCCCCCTTATAGCTGGTCCTCCTTTCCCCCCCTTATAGATGGTCCCCCTCTCCCCCCCTCCCTTATAGATAGTCCCCCTCTCCCTCCTCATAGATAGTCCCCCTCTCCCCACTCCCTTATAGATAGTCCCCCTCTCCCCCTCCCTTTATAGATAGTCCCCCTCTCCCCCCTCCCTTATAGATGGTCCCCCTCTCCCCCCTCCCTTATAGATGGTCCCCCTCTCCCCCCCTTTATAGATGGTCCTCCTTTTCCCCCTTATAGATGGTCCCCCTCTCCCCCCCCCTTATAGATGGTCCCCCTCTTTCCCCCCCTTATAGATGGTCCCCCCCTCCCTTATAGATAGTCCCCCTCTCCCCCCTCCCTTATAGCTGGTCCCCCTCTTTCCCCCCCCTTATAGCTGGCCCCCCTTTCCCCCCCTTTATAGATGCCCCCCAGTGAGTAAATAACACAAAAATAACAAAATACAACTCACCTACCCTGCGTTCCCCCGTCGATCCTCTCTCCGTCTGATGCGCGGCTGCCGGGGGTGTCCGGTCCTCTCCCCGGCAGCGTGCGCATCACACAGCTCCTAGTGCCGCCTGGGCCCTGACTTCCGGTACGTGCGCTCCCAGTACCGGAAGTCAGGGCCCCAGGCGGCACGAGGAGCTGTGTGATGCGCGCGCTGCCGGGCAGAGGACCGGACACCCCCGGCAGCCGCCCATCAGACGGAGGCAGCCGGAGACTCTTGTGACCGCAAGCGAAACAATGCTTGCGGTCACAAGAGTGCAGTGGCGGGGGGGCCTCCCGGGCGGCATTATAATGTGGGCGGCAAGGCATGGGCCCCCCCGGAGCCTTGGGCCCCGGGCGGCCGCCCAAACCGCCTACATTATAATCCGCCATTGCTTACAGTGCAGGGGGAGAGGGGGCCCATGGCTTTACAGTGGTGGAGTAAAAGAAGGGGCCCTGCTGCCGTTCTTTAATCACTAGAGCACCATGGAAGGCAGCTGAGGGCCCCCTGATCTCCTGATCATAAGGAGAGGCTGAGCAGGAGGCCCACCTTCAGCACAGGGCCCTTCAAAGGGGGGCGGGCCCACCGGGGGATCCCCCGGCCCCCGGGTGGTCCAGTCCCACCCTGCTGGGTGATAGGTAACCTTAAAATTTAACCTTGCAAAGAACAAAGCCCAGCTCGCCTGGCGTGGATTCAGTCTCTTTGCCTTATCTAGGTGCAGAAGATTTTTATGGTCTGTGAGAACAGTTATTTAATGTCGAGCTCCCTCCAGGAAGTGTCTCCACTCCTCGAATGCCCACTTAATGGCCAACAGCTTCCGATTCCTTATGTCATAGTTGACCTCGGATGTGGAGAACTTCCTGGAGAAACATGCCACTGCTCTTAGATTAGTGTAGGGTTTCCTACCTTGGGACAGAACTGCTCCTACGCCAGACTCGGAGGCATCCACCTCTACCACAAATGGCATTTCAAGATCAGGGTGTACCAGCACTGGGGCCGAGGAGAAACTTTTCTTTAAAATCTCAAAGGCTTGTTCGGTCTCTGGCATCCAAGAGTAGGGATCAGCCCCTTTTTTAGTCAGTTCTGTAAGGGGTTCAACTATCAGAGAGAAATTTCGAATTAACTTTCTATAAAAGTTGGCAAAACCCAGAAATCTCTGTATTTCCTTCAGGGTAGTGGGTCTCGCCCACTGCACAACAGCTAAGACCTTTTTTTGGGTCCATTTGTATAGAATCAGGGGTCAAGATGTAACCTAAAAATCCCACCTCTTGGACACCAAATAAACACTTAGAAAACTTTGCACACAGAGAATTTTTGCGTAACCTAGATAATACTTCCCGTACATGTGCCTGATGTGACCTGAAATCGGGAGAGAAGATCAGTATATTGTCAAGGTAAATACAGTAACTACATAACGACCAAACAAATCACGAAAAATATCATTTACAAACCGCTGGAAACCGGCAGGAGCATTACTTAGCCCAAATGGCATCACCAAGTAAGCAAAATGGCCCTCGGGGGTGTTAAAAGCCATTTTCCATTCGTCACCCTCCCTAATCCGGATCAAATTATAGGCACCCCGAAGGTCGATCTTAGAAAGCCAACGAGCTCCTACCACTTGGTTCAGGAAATCTGGGATTAAGGGAAGCGGGTGCTGGTCTTTTATGGTGATTTTATTCAATTCCCTGTAATCAATACTGGGGCCCAGCCCTCCGTCCTTCTTTTCAACAAAGAAGCCAGCACCAAAAGGCGACACAGATGGGCGGATGTGACCCTTCCTCCCTCCTGTATATACTGGCGCATCCACTCTCTTCCTGGGGGAGACAAGTTGAAAATCCGCCCTTTAGGCAACTTGGCCCCAGGCACAAGATCGATGGCACAGTCATAAGGACGATGGGGAGGTAAGGTATCAGTGATAACTTCATCAAAAACATCACTAAAATCTGAGATATACTCTGGGAGACAAACAGAATCACTAAGTGAACACACCAATGGACTGACTTGGGTTAGGTGAGAAGCACAGGAACTGCCCCACTTGATCAGCTCCGTGATTCTCCAATTGAAAACCGGGTCATGCAAAAGTAGCCAAGGCAAACTAAGGATAATATCTGCGGCCAGCTTATCCATAACAAAAAATATTATGTCTTCATGGTGAAGACACCCAACCGTCATAGTAACTTCGGAATTTAACTTTCCCACCACTTAAGGGAGCAGAATTGGCACCGGCAACCAAAAAAGGAAGACGTAGAGGGACTAACTCAAGTCCCATGGACAGGTCTACAGAAGTGCGCATAAAGCTCAGGGTGGCACCTGAGTCAATCATAGCCTGACAAGGAAAAGACAAAGTACTGGAAAATAGTGATACAGGTAACAGGAACTTATCAATAATATTTGAAGGTACCTGTGTGCCTGAGTGACCCTCCTGACAACCCTACATTGGACTTAGGAGCAGTCATCATAGACCTAACCAACTGACTCTGGAGTGACATAACTGGTGTCGCCCCCTGCTTTTCCCGTTTCCTCTCCCTAAGACGTCTGTCAATTGAAACAGATAGGGCCATAAAATCACTAAGGGTGTCAGGTACAGGATGGCTGACCAGAGACAACAACCACTACCCTCTCTGCATCACCAGAGAAAGGAGTAAACCTAAAATACAAGTTGCAGGATTCCCTAAAAGACCGACACCTGTCATGACTACCGTCAAAAAGGTCAGGCAGCAACATTTTAGGTTTGTGGGAGACTAGCTGGACTGGTGGAGATACCGAGACAGGTGGTACTGATGACTGGGGGTCAGTCAGAGTAAGGGTGTCAAACCGGTTGTTTAGCTGAGATATCAAACCAGCTATCTCCTGGAGCTGGGTAGCCATCTCGTCCAGGCGGTCGGCGACCGATGTTTCGGTACTCATGCCGAACCGTCAAGAGCGGCTTCGATATGGGCCTGCGATAATGTTACGGACTGTAAGATGAGGAATGGAAGACACCAGACAAGTGCAGTCCTGGCACTGGCACCCACCCCAGCTGTCCCTACCTACTTGCCCTGACTGTCCTAGGCAGCAGCGGACAACTGGGCGGCGTTCCCTAACTTAATCAAAGTGTGACACAAAACGAAGACAATACAAACAAACACAATAAGGGGGTGGTCAGAGGTCCAAGTCACAAAACAGCCGGTCAGCGAAGTACAGAAACAGAGTCCAGAGAATAGTCGAAGTTCAAGCCAGAAATCAGTTTGCCAAGAGAATCAGTCAGAACAAATGCTAGGTAGAGAAAACAATCACTACTGAGGCTCTATCGCAGGCAAGGTACTGAGACAGGGGGATGATACTTATGGGACCTGTAGTCCCAGCCCCCAGTCTTGATTAAGACTGAGGCTCCAGGTCCTGCCCAGATACTGACAGCTGACTAGTGAGTCAGTCATCAGTCCATAATCAGTGAACTCACTGCACCTATGCTGATTTGTCAGGGAGTGAATACTGGCCACTACTAAATCCAAGAATAGCTGAGCAGAGCAAAACCTGACATGCTGTCTGGCTGCTATGGACGCTGACCCAAATGCATAATAATAATAATATTTATTTCTATAGCGCCAACAGATTCCGCAGCGCAAACGCATAGCCCGAGTCCTAACAATAGGTTTCTCCAAAAGCTCTGGTGGTATGCAAGTCGGCAGTTGACTGCATACTAACCGATTTATAACACATCTTGTAGAAACCTATTATATTTTTCCCTCCCAATTTTTGTATATTTTGTTTTTGTTTAAAAAACTAAACTAAACTAAAAAATGTAATAGAATAAGCAAGCACCCTCCACTCTCCTGTGCAGAGGGCACCTGGTTAAATACTCGACTCAAGTGCTCACTTAACACTACTTTTAATAATGCTTTTATTTGTATAGCGCCATCTGATTCCGCAGCACTTTACTTAGTTTGTCAACTTTACTTAGTTTGAAAACGTAACAAACATGGAGAGAAAATTCCCCTTGGTGAGATTGCCCAGGACCCCAGTGCTGCAAGGCTACAGTGCTAACCACTGATTAAGCCATGACTAAGGATGCGTATCGCACATAAAATGCGTTGGGGTTCTGCGGGCATCAGGTTGCACAGTACGTACTTTGATTGTGACCTATAATAAATTCTGAATTTTATTTCAGCGCATCCTGGATTCAAGTTTGCTTTCCTAACCCCCGAGCCACTGAGCCACCATACTGTCTGTCACACTGTCATTTGTTTCATATTTTTGGCTCTCTGCCTTAGTTCCAGTTCTCAGTCTTTATTAAGGCATTAAACAGAAATAATAATATAATATATTGGTGCAGCTCACAATTATCGCTGTATAGGTCGAGGTTAAACTAAAAAATGCCCTTACCTAGAAAGGAGCGAGTGAGGAAATCGGAAGTACATAAAGTTTTTTTAGTCCTCTAAACCACAACAGTCCTATCTTACCAATGGTTACCTGTACAGGTCGTAAACATATACTAATCTGGCCAAGATTTGGACAGTAATAAATTAATTTAATATAATCATAAATAGCGCATGATATAAATATTCATCAACAGAAGATAAAAACATATATACGCATTCCTATAGTTATCAAAAATGAGGATTAATACATGGAACATTAAATAAATGCACATAAAGGTTCAATACACAGATAAATAAATAAATAGAAATAAAAAATAAAAAATAAACAATAGAAAAATGAGTCAAAAAAAAAAAAAAAAAAAAAAGGTCTCTTTAAAATGAGCGGTACCGCTGGGTGCCGGCCGGTTGCAAAGTAATATTGCTTATACCTTTAATTGTAAGCTACTAATTCCACTCTAGTTGCAGTTCAGTTTAGAGGGTGGTCTTGGACTTGTAGTCCTTCCAGGTACATATCAAGACTCGGACTGATAGTCTTTTTTAACGTGTTTTACAGACACCCTTTTAGACTAATAGTCCTCCCGAGTCATCAAAGTATGGTCTGCTTTGTTAGATCAGTAATGATATTTTACGCAAACAGTGATATCAGACACAAACTTATGGCGTTTGTAGCGCCTCTCACCCGTCCCGAGGTGGCTGGTGGTATCGCTTCTTTCCTCTCTGCTATCAGCTCGCAACGGCCGAATGAGGTTAGCGGCTAGTGTAGCGATCCCGCAGCGCGTCCTCGTGGTTCTGAGGATACCTTCGCGCGCGATGGTACAGCCTCGATCTCGTCACAGATGACTCCGTCCGGGACAGGGTGGTAAAGATGGTTGTGGTATTCCAAATGGCAAGTGTCCAGATGGTACAATACAATCGGGGGGCCCCCCAGAGGGACAATGGGTCAAGAGTAAGTCCCAAAAAAAGGGAAAAGAAAAGAAAAATAAAAAATAATAATAATAATAAAAAAAAAAAAAAAAAAAAAAAAAAAAGAAAATGAGAAAAAATAATGTTCGGTTTAAAATCACAATAACTAATCTGATGTAGCATTAGTCTGTATAATTGCCATACGCGTTTCAAGGTTCTCAATGTTTAACCTCTTCGTCAGTGGCGATGATGCTAGTCTTTGCAGGCCCATTTAGTGGGATATTTGTAGTCAGTTACTGATTGATCATGTGATCATGTGATTGATCATGTGATTGATCATGTGATATCCAGAAGAAACTCAGGACTGGATTTGGGTATTTCAGACCATCAGTTACTGATTGATCATGTGATATCCAGAAGAAACTCAGGACTGGATTTGGGTATTTCAGACCATCTTTTGCGATCCGCATAGAAACCCATTTTCCGTATATTCTATGCATACTCAAGAGTTCTTCTGGCATATATTCTTATGAACGTTGTAAACTGCAGGTTACAAGGGTGCAATGGTAAAACACTCAACAGCGTCTGGTTGTATTGTTATTATTGCTGTATTAATACATTCTAGAAAACGCATTACAAACGCAGCATGTGTGAACAGGGGCTAAACACAAAAAACACGAAAAAGGAGAGATACAAAAGGTAAAAGATCGGGGTATAGGGATAAATATACAAAAGAGAAAGGTTTGAGGTAAAAGACCGATTAAGTGAATGAGAGTATGCAATATTGTTATGCTGTAGAGAGTAACTAACCCATGCAATGTTTACCAAAATTTTCTGATATAAGTATCCTCATCCTCGCATAACGTGGGCAAGTTAGACCACTACATGTGACCGTAAATCATAATAAATTTACTCATAAATACCCACTCCATAGGGTATATCCCATATATCGTGAATAGTAATCAGTGACCCGGGTATCTCAGGATCCGTGGCCCAAGTGGCAGGGACGGCTCCGGCGCCGTGAAAAACGGCCTGGCACGTAGCCGGCCATGACACAGAGGCCGCCAGGACAGGGACACCGGTCACAAAGGGATGGAAGGGGACAATCACACAACACCAGTCACAGAAAACCAAAGAGCTCCATTTCTGCATTCAAGCCTCTGGGTTCAAGGCTATCAAACTCAAATATCCTTTGTGATTCTATTCTAGACATCTTACTTATATGGTCACCCCCTCTCCAATCTTTTTTAACACTTTGGATTGCTGTGAAGGATAGTTGGGAGGGGTCACAATTATGGACCTCTTTAAAATGGGATGATAGAGGGTGAGTCAGTTCTCCTTTTTTGATGTTTCTGATGTGCTCGGTGATCCTAGTCTTCAACTGTCTTTTCGTGCGACCTATATATTGCTTCGGGCAGTTACACTGAATAATGTAGATGACACCCCTAGAGTTACAGGTCAGAAGTTCTTTAATATCAACTCCAAATTCATTCGAAGTGGAGTTGACCCTCAAAGTATGTCTGGGAGTATTAGTACTTTTACAACCCAAACAGGTGCCACATTTATGAAATCCCGGGGTTTCCAACCAAGTTCTGCTAGATGTTGTTTGAGATGCTGTCCTGGATACGGTTGGTGCCACCTGAATCCCTAGGTTCGGGGCTCTAGTGTAAACTACTGGGGGTCTTGATGGGAGAAGGGGTCCTACTGTTTTGTCTCTTTGGATTAGATGCCAGCTTTTGGATAAGAGTCTTACAATTTTCTTATGGTCAGTGTTGAAGGGAAGGATAATGGAGTCTGTTCTTTCTGTAGGGATTCTGTCAATGGGATCAAAGAATGATTGTCTATCTAGTTCTCTGACTTTAGATAATGAATTAGATAGGATATTAGCTGGATAATTCTTTTCTTGGAATCGTGCTGTCATTTGCTTGGCTTCTATCTCAAACTGCTCAGTTCTTGTACAATTTCTTTTTAGTCGCCTAAATTGACCTCCAGGGACATTCATTAGCCATCTTGGAAGATGGCAGCTGTTATAGAGAATGTAACTGTTTCTTGCAGTAGCTTTCTGGAAGGTCTGGCATTCCAGACCTTCTTCAGATGCCAAAATGTGGAGGTCAAGAAATTCAATTTCGGTTTTACTGATTACTGGGGTTAATTTTATGTTCCATACGTTGTCGTTGAGTTCATTTATATAAGTCTCTAGATCATTCTGGGTCCCATTCCATATAAGGACAATATCGTCTATATATCTCCGCCATAGGACCAGGTCCGCACCCAGCTTAGGGGTGACAGCTGTTTCTTCCCAGGAGGCCATGAATAGGTTGGCAAAACTGGGCGCGAACCTGGTGCCCATGGCGGTACCTGTTCGCTGGACATAGTAGTCCCCCTCAAAGTAGAAGTAATTATGTCTCAAAATATAAAGAATGAACTCTAATACTAGTTGTATCTGGTCAGATTTCATATCGCTATTCTCCAGATGGCTCCTAACTGCCTCTATCCCACGCTCGTGTTCTATGATGGTATAGAGGGAACTGACATCCATTGTTGCCATAATGTGGTTGGTACTCCAAGCGAATTGTTCTAATAGTTTAATAGTATCTGTCGTGTCTCGTAAGTAATATGGTGTCTTCTTTACATAGGGTTGTAGGAGTTTATCTATATATTGTGAAAGGTTGGAGGTGATTGAACCTATGCCCGAGATTATGGGACGACCTGGTGGTTGAGTTGGGTGTTTGTGTACCTTGGGTAGGCAATAGAACACAGGGAGTCGTGCTGGCGTGTTTACTATAAAACTATATTCTCTATCGTTTAGGATCCCTTCCTCTAGTGCTCGATCACATAAAGATTTTAATTCGGATTGATATATTGTTGTAGGGTCAAATTTTAGTTTAGTGTAGGTGTTTTCATCTGCTAGTTGCCTAAGGCACTCCTGATTATAGGCACTGGTATTTTGGATAACTATAGCCCCTCCTTTATCCGCAGGACGGATGATGATCTCTGAATTAGTCTGAAGCTCTTTAATGGCTTGTCTTTCCTTAAAGCTCAAGTTATTTGATATTCCTTTAGTGGGATTCATTCGCCTCAGGTCTGCAGTGACAGATTTTTGAAATGCTGTAATGTCAGGTCCTATTTCATGTTTGGGGTAAAAATGTGATCGGTTTTTACAATCCGTATGGATATATGGGTCTATACTTTTAGGGGGTGTAGTGTGTGTCCGTTCTTCCGCTTGTTTTAGAAAATATTTCTTTAAACACAATTTGCGGACATATTTTTCTAACCCTATGTAGATCTCAAACTTATTGCATGGTTTATTTGGTGCAAACTTTAGGCCCTTATTCAGAAGAGTTATCTGTGCCGCTGTGAGAGAGACAGAGCTTATATTGATGATGGAGTCTGACTGAGGTGATGATTGGATTGTGGTTGTTCTAACTTCCCTACTTTGGTTGGTGGTTGCAGTGGGTTCCCTATGCCTTCTCCTTCTTGTACGGCGGCGGCAAATTCTCTTTTCCTGCTCGGTGTTGGGGGTGGTTGAGAGGGGTTGGTTGACTGATTCAAGGGTAGGGAGGAGACTTGAGCATTGGATTGTGGTGGAATTGGTAAAAGTGGTTTCCTGTTGTTCCTGTATTGATTGTTGCTGCGATATGGGTTGTGGTATTGTTGTTTTGTGTTGATGTTGTGATATGTACTGTATTGTTGCCTCATATTCTGTTGGTAGGTGTGATGTGGTTTCGGTCTTCTCACATAAGGAGGATGAATGGATTGAGGAGTTTTCTCCTTATGTGAGAAAACTCCTCAATCCATTCATCCTCCTTATGTGAGAAGACCGAAACCACATCACACCTACCAACAGAATATGAGGCAACAATACAGTACATATCACAACATCAACACAAAACAACAATACCACAACCCATATCGCAGCAACAATCAATACAGGAACAACAGGAAACCACTTTTACCAATTCCACCACAATCCAATGCTCAAGTCTCCTCCCTACCCTTGAATCAGTCAACCAACCCCTCTCAACCACCCCCAACACCGAGCAGGAAAAGAGAATTTGCCGCCGCCGTACAAGAAGGAGAAGGCATAGGGAACCCACTGCAACCACCAACCAAAGTAGGGAAGTTAGAACAACCACAATCCAATCATCACCTCAGTCAGACTCCATCATCAATATAAGCTCTGTCTCTCTCACAGCGGCACAGATAACTCTTCTGAATAAGGGCCTAAAGTTTGCACCAAATAAACCATGCAATAAGTTTGAGATCTACATAGGGTTAGAAAAATATGTCCGCAAATTGTGTTTAAAGAAATATTTTCTAAAACAAGCGGAAGAACGGACACACACTACACCCCCTAAAAGTATAGACCCATATATCCATACGGATTGTAAAAACCGATCACATTTTTACCCCAAACATGAAATAGGACCTGACATTACAGCATTTCAAAAATCTGTCACTGCAGACCTGAGGCGAATGAATCCCACTAAAGGAATATCAAATAACTTGAGCTTTAAGGAAAGACAAGCCATTAAAGAGCTTCAGACTAATTCAGAGATCATCATCCGTCCTGCGGATAAAGGAGGGGCTATAGTTATCCAAAATACCAGTGCCTATAATCAGGAGTGCCTTAGGCAACTAGCAGATGAAAACACCTACACTAAACTAAAATTTGACCCTACAACAATATATCAATCCGAATTAAAATCTTTATGTGATCGAGCACTAGAGGAAGGGATCCTAAACGATAGAGAATATAGTTTTATAGTAAACACGCCAGCACGACTCCCTGTGTTCTATTGCCTACCCAAGGTACACAAACACCCAACTCAACCACCAGGTCGTCCCATAATCTCGGGCATAGGTTCAATCACCTCCAACCTTTCACAATATATAGATAAACTCCTACAACCCTATGTAAAGAAGACACCATATTACTTACGAGACACGACAGATACTATTAAACTATTAGAACAATTCGCTTGGAGTACCAACCACATTATGGCAACAATGGATGTCAGTTCCCTCTATACCATCATAGAACACGAGCGTGGGATAGAGGCAGTTAGGAGCCATCTGGAGAATAGCGATATGAAATCTGACCAGATACAACTAGTATAAGAGTTCATTCTTTATATTTTGAGACATAATTACTTCTACTTTGAGGGGGACTACTATGTCCAGCGAACAGGTACCGCCATGGGCACCAGGTTCGCGCCCAGTTTTGCCAACCTATTCATGGCCTCCTGGGAAGAAACAGCTGTCACCCCTAAGCTGGGTGCGGACCTGGTCCTATGGCGGAGATATATAGACGATATTGTCCTTATATGGAATGGGACCCAGAATGATCTAGAGACTTATATAAATGAACTCAACGACAACGTATGGAACATAAAATTAACCCCAGTAATCAGTAAAACTGAAATTGAATTTCTTGACCTCCACATTTTGGCATCTGAAGAAGGTCTGGAATGCCAGACCTTCCAGAAAGCTACTGCAAGAAACAGTTACATTCTCTATAACAGCTGCCATCTTCCAAGATGGCTAATGAATGTCCCTGGAGGTCAATTTAGGCGACTAAAAAGAAATTGTACAAGAACTTAGCAGTTTGAGATAGAAGCCAAGCAAATGACAGCACGATTCCAAGAAAAGAATTATCCAGCTAATATCCTATCTAATTCATTATCTAAAGTCAGAGAACTAGATAGACAATCATTCTTTGATCCCATTGACAGAATCCCTACAGAAAGAACAGACTCCATTATCCTTCCCTTCAACACTGACCATAAGAAAATTGTAAGACTCTTATCCAAAAGCTGGCATCTAATCCAAAGAGACAAAACAGTAGGACCCCTTCTCCCATCAAGACCCCCAGTAGTTTACACTAGAGCCCCGAACCTAGGGATTCAGGTGGCACCAACCGTATCCAGGACAGCATCTCAAACAACATCTAGCAGAACTTGGTTGGAAACCCCGGGATTTCATAAATGTGGCACCTGTTTGGGTTGTAAAAGTACTAATACTCCCAGACATACTTTGAGGGTCAACTCCACTTCGAATGAATTTGGAGTTGATATTAAAGAACTTCTGACCTGTAACTCTAGGGGTGTCATCTACATTATTCAGTGTAACTGCCCGAAGCAATATATAGGTCGCACGAAAAGACAGTTGAAGACTAGGATCACCGAGCACATCAGAAACATCAAAAAAGGAGAACTGACTCACCCTCTATCATCCCATTTTAAAGAGGTCCATAATTGTGACCCCTCCCAACTATCCTTCACAGCAATCCAAAGTGTTAAAAAAGATTGGAGAGGGGGTGACCATATAAGTAAGATGTCTAGAATAGAATCACAAAGGATATTTGAGTTTGATAGCCTTGAACCCAGAGGCTTGAATGCAGAAATGGAGCTCTTTGGTTTTCTGTGACTGGTGTTGTGTGATTGTCACCTTCCATCCCTTTGTGACCGGTGTCCCTGTCCTGGCGGCCTCTGTGTCATGGCCGGCTACGTGCCAGGCCGTTTTTCACGGCGCCGGAGCCGTCCCTGCCACTTGGGCCACGGATCCTGAGATACCCGGGTCACTGATTACTATTCACGATATATGGGATATACCCTATGGAGTGGGTATTTATGAGTAAATTTATTATGATTTACGGTCACATGTAGTGGTCTAACTTGCCCACGTTATGCGAGGATGAGGATACTTATATCAGAAAATTTTGGTAAACATTGCATGGGTTAGTTACTCTCTACAGCATAACAATATTGCATACTCTCATTCACTTAATCGGTCTTTTACCTCAAATCTTTCTCTTTTGTATATTTATCCCTATACCCCGATCTTTTACCTTTTGTATCTCTCCTTTTTCGTGTTTTTTGTGTTTAGCCCCTGTTCACACATGCTGCGTTTGTAATGCGTTTTCTAGAATGTATTAATACAGCAATAATAACAATACAACCAGACGCTGTTGAGTGTTTTACCATTGCACCCTTGTAACCTGCAGTTTACAACGTTCATAAGAATATATGCCAGAAGAACTCTTGAGTATGCATAGAATATACGGAAAATGGGTTTCTATGCGGATCGCAAAAGATGGTCTGAAATACCCAAATCCAGTCCTGAGTTTCTTCTGGATATCACATGATCAATCAGTAACTGATGGTCTGAAATACCCAAATCCAGTCCTGAGTTTCTTCTGGATATCACATGATCAATCACATGATCAATCACATGATCACATGATCAATCAGTAACTGACTACAAATATCCCACTAAATGGGCCTGCAAAGACTAGCATCATCGCCACTGACGAAGAGGTTAAACATTGAGAACCTTGAAACGCGTATGGCAATTATACAGACTAATGCTACATCAGATTAGTTATTGTGATTTTAAACCGAACATTATTTTTTCTCATTTTCTTTTTTTTTTTTTTTTTTTTATTATTATTATTATTTTTTATTTTTCTTTTCTTTTCCCTTTTTTTGGGACTTACTCTTGACCCATTGTCCCTCTGGGGGGCCCCCCGATTGTATTGTACCATCTGGACACTTGCCATTTGGAATACCACAACCATCTTTACCACCCTGTCCCGGACGGAGTCATCTGTGACGAGATCGAGGCTGTACCATCGCGCGCGAAGGTATCCTCAGAACCACGAGGACGCGCTGCGGGATCGCTACACTAGCCGCTAACCTCATTCGGCCGTTGCGAGCTGATAGCAGAGAGGAAAGAAGCGATACCACCAGCCACCTCGGGACGGGTGAGAGGCGCTACAAACGCCATAAGTTTGTGTCTGATATCACTGTTTGCGTAAAATATCATTACTGATCTAACAAAGCAGACCATACTTTGATGACTCGGGAGGACTATTAGTCTAAAAGGGTGTCTGTAAAACACGTTAAAAAAGACTATCAGTCCGAGTCTTGATATGTACCTGGAAGGACTACAAGTCCAAGACCACCCTCTAAACTGAACTGCAACTAGAGTGGAATTAGTAGCTTACAATTAAAGGTATAAGCAATATTACTTCGCAACCGGCCGGCACCCAGCGGTACCGCTCATTTTAAAGAGACCTTTTTTTTTTTTTTTTTTTTTTTTTTTTTTTTTTGACTCATTTTTCTATTGTTTATTTTTTATTTTTTATTTCTATTTATTTATTTATCTGTGTATTGAACCTTTATGTGCATTTATTTAATGTTCTATGTATTAATCCTCATTTTTGATAACTATAGGAATGCGTATATATGTTTTTATCTTCTGTTGATGAATATTTATATCATGCGCTATTTATGATTATATTAAATTAATTTATTACTGTCCAAATCTTGGCCAGATTAGTATATGTTTACGACCTGTACAGGTAACCATTTCAACTGGTAAGATAGGACTGTTGTGGTTTAGAGGACTAAAAAAACTTTATGTACTTCCGATTAAACAGAAATAAACAAATGACTTTTAAACTGACATAAACTGAAAGCCCTTCCGTTTTGGTCCGTTACCTCACCTTTTTACATTTTTTAAAAAGAAAACGGATGTGTACTCCTTGGGTTCATGGTCTGTACTTTTGTATGGCCTTAAAATTCTTTGTCTGGGAAGAAAAAAAAAAAAAACTACAAACAGACTGAATGAAAACTAAGCACAACCAATGCAAACTGATCTATATAAGAATCCATTTAAGTGAATAACTGATCAGTTTATTTCTGTTCTGTCTGTTGAGGCGGAGAGTCAAACGCAGAAGTGAACTCAGCCTAAGTTTGGCAAACTTTGAATGGACTATCATATAGTGCCTGGGTGATCAGGCCAGTGGAGATCCCCACTTTGGAAAGGCAAGTGGTAGTTATGTAAGCAAAGTGCTCAATAGATCCTAGCATAACTTAACTTCAATGTCTTACAGGTGACTTCTTTGATTGGAGTCGTTCATTTCAGATTTTTCTCTATCTGGCCTAGACCGCCATGATGATTCTTCTAATGTATTTTCTTCCGAAATTGGTTTGAACCCTTCACTCTTTTAGCCATCCGCAGACTCTGTAGCAACATCTACTCAATACTATACAGTCACAAAATAGTCCCTTACAATGGGGATAAAGATAAAAAACAGAACATAACTAGAAAATGCTGCTCCGTGGAAAGCATTTAGACCTCCTTAAGACCCTTAACTTAATTCAGACCTGAGACCAGACATCAAAATGAATCATACCCTATACCAGCCCCATAAATTATTTCAGACCCAAATAAGTCTTAAAGGGAATCTGTCACTAGGTTATGTTGTCTTAAATAAGGGCAGCATAATTTTGTTCAGCCATTCTCCTAATATGCAGGAGAATAGGAGAATAGCATTATTGCCACATCCCTTCCCCCCCGCCCTCCAGCTGCCGATTTACAGTTGGCTGCCTACACAAAGCATGGATAGATAACTGACAATCAGCAGCTGATGGTCAGAGTTTTCTGCTTCATGAATAATAGCAGTTCTGCAGTTCCACACAAAGCCATTAGTTATAGAAGGCAGTGTCACAGGGTGAGTTGACCTTTTATAGGGTGTGAGGCTCTAATCTTAATTCCATTTAAACATCCATCTGTTGTCACCTACTTGTTCACAGGAGGAGAAACACCCCATCATTGTGCTGCTTAGAAACCAATGCTTCCTATTAAGAAGTGATCTATGCTTCATTTCATTACCATCACAGGTAGGAACACATACATTATAAAGCTAAAATACATAATAAATCAAATATAAAAAAATGAAATCAAATACCAAAGAAAATAGAACTTTAAAAGCTTTAAAAAAAAAGTATAAAGCCATGACCGCACGTCTTTTTGGACACACACAGACATCATTTTGTGCCTACATAACAGCCGTTATGTGAAAACAATGGCCTTTTTTTTCACAAATAGCAGCCGTTATTTGGTCGAGAAATGACGGCCATCCAAAAACAGCCATCAACGGGCTAAAAAGGTGTTGTGTGATAGGGCCAATATCTTTCAATACTAAAAAAAAATATGTCACTGTGAGCTTATACTCCACACAGGTATTATTATTAGTGCTGTTTTCCCTTTTAGATTGACTTAAATCTAAAGTGGATTGTTTTATACGTCTACTGTTAAAACCACAGGAGATATCCATGATTAAAGATAAAATAAAGCGTTCTTAATCCTTAATATATGCAATCCAAATAATGTCAGAAATCTTCAAACTGCTTTCTTTAAGTTAGACTCTGCGCTTCACTGGGAATTATAGAAAAAGTCTTCTCATTATAATTACTGAACGAGGCACTTTGTAAGAGATCCTCTGAGGAATGGACTCAAATTGTTACTGCTTTAAAATGATTTGTCTCAGCACTTGTAGCTCCATGTATGTTTACAGCTTCTTCTTCCTAATATGTTGGGCTCTTTTCTCAATGTGTTACAGTACGCGTGTCTCACAGTAAATGGTAAATGTACCCATAGACACCCATTAGCCAATGAAGGACGAAAGAAAGTCATGTGTGTCCGTGTGTGTTGTGTCTGTGTGTTTTGTGTCTGGTGTGCGTGTCTGCATGTTGTGTGTCTGTTGTGTGTGTGTCTGTATGTTGTGTATCTGGTGTGTCTGTGTGTTGTGTGTCTGCTGTGTGTGTGTCTGTTGTGTTTGTGTGTCTGTCTATGTGTTGTCTGTCTGTTATATGTGTGTGTCTGCGTGTAGTGTGTTGTGTGTGTGTCTGTATGTTGTGTGTCTGTGTGTGTGTATCGTGTGTCTGGTGTGTGCGTTGTGTGTCTGTGTGTGTATCATGTCTTGTGTGTCTATTGTGTTTGTGTGTTGTGTGTCTGTTGCGTGTGTGTTTGTTTGTGTGTCTGTCTGTTGTGTGTTTGCTGTGTGTGTGCCTGTTGTGTGTGTTTGTCTGTGTGTTGTGTGTCTGTTGTGTGTGTTGGAAATCCCACAACATATGCTTTAAACATTCAATAAAAAACTGAGATAAAGCTGACTAAAAAGTGATCAAAACGTCTTCTCTCTACCAAGATAAATACTGATAATGGCATAAAAATGAGTCCCCAAACAGCTCTATAGATATATAGATATAAAAATCAAAAAGTTATTTAAAGCTATTTTTTAAATAAAGGTTGGTAATTTTTTTTTACATCGCAGTAAAACAGAATATACACAAATTGGGTATCATTGTTATTGTCCTGACCTGAAAAATACTGATAACATGTCAACTTTACCACATGGTGAAAATGCAAAAACAACTCCCCAAGTTTGCGAAATTGCATGGGGTTTTTCAATTTCCTGTAAAAAAAAAAATATTTTTTATTTTAGCAGTATACTTTATGGTAATATGTAAGATGTCCTTGCAAAGTACAATTGGCACCACATAAAACAAGTCCTTAAACAAAAAAATGAAAGAGTTATGGTTCTTAGAAGGTCAGAAAAGGGGAAAATGGTGAGAGAATGGCGGAAAATGAAACTTCTGCAGAAGCATAAAGCATTACTTACCTATCTATTCCAGTTTTGAAACTACCAAAAATCCATTTGTTTTTTGTTTTTTTTGGGGGGGGGGTTGTTCTGTATTGTGTTTCTGTACTTCCTGGTTGAGCAGTTGTACACAGTACTACAGGTTCCAGAGTCCAATGCTTTCCCTCCGCTTTTCATCACAGTCCCCCACCCTGCCCATTCCCCACCCAAAGCTGTGGCAGAACATTTAGGCTGTGTTCACACATTGCAGTTTCATTGTTTTACTGAATTATTTGCAGTACTTTATCATTTCATTGTGGTCCCACCCACACAGCGCGCTGTATTCTCTACCTGTAACATCACACAGCACACTGTATTCTCTACCTATAACGCAAATATTGGAATAAAGTAATGAACTTTTTAAAATTTATTTAAAATTTTTTCCCTTTTCATCTCCATGCACGTATTATGATCAAGCATCTTTTATCTTTGACTTTATCTGATATTATCTTACATGGGATATACTGTTTATGCCTTGTGTTTTTGTGAAGGTGGGATTGGAAGTGCCAGCTCTGATTCTCTGTGCTGTTTAGCATCATTTAATTGTGTTACTGCATCATTTTTGTGAATATGCTGCAGTACTGCAATGAAACTCCGACATGTGTGAACATGGCCCTAAGATCACTGCAGAGTTTTGAACAATCAGTGAATTTGCTGCACCTTCTTCTGGCTGATCAGAGATGGTGAATCACTCAGGGGATTGGGGGATCCAGCCAAGCCTCCTGTGACATCACGCCCTGCCGCCTGTCTGCATCACCATTCTGTGCTCAGAAAACACACACACAATGTGAGAGAGAGGCATGAAATCTTTGTCTCCTATGTTGGAGATTTCAATCAGCTACCAGTGTGGCAGTGTGGTAATACATAACATAGTCACATTTACGTACCTTTTTATGAACTTTTAATAGAAAACAAGTTTTCCTTTTAGTTTTAGTTTTCCTAAAAGACGCTGCCCTTACAATTAATGATGATTAAAGCGAAACTGTCATTTTTTTTTTTTTTTTGCAGAAATCAGTGGTATAAATGATTTGAAGAAACTCTATAATAGGTTTTATTAGGCAAAAAGTCTCTTTCTGTACTCAAAAAGGAATCTCTCAGCCTCCCCTCCCCCCCCCTCACTTCTTATCTGTTCATTATCAGGAAAATCGGTCTTCATTACAGAGAAGCCAGTGAAGACGGGTTCTGCAGTGTCCATTATATCACTATGGAGGGGGGAGGGGCCGAGGGAGATGAGTGAGCAGGGAGAACAGACATGAAGGTCAGCTGTTTGTAGACTGTCTGGGCACCTAAAACGCTGGATTCAGAGGCCAGAAAGGTCAGTGCTTATCTAGGAACTTGCTGAGAGAAGATTGCAGGGTGTTGTGCTGTGCAGGACTGCTCTGTGCTCACTCACTCCTCTCAGCCCCTCCCCTCTCCATAGAGCATAATGGACAAAGAAATTCTGCTTCTTCGGAAGTGAGGTGGGAGTTAGGAAAACAGTTTTTTGAGTACAGAAGGAAACTCTTGTGGTAAATAAAAGCTATTACAGAGTTTACTAAAATCGCTTGTACTATAGATATTTATAGTTTTCAGAAAAATGACCCTGAAATGACAGTTACACTTTAATGCTTCTTTGTCAAACTCAAATTTCACAAAACCACGATTACGTAATTTGTGGCAATATACCATTAAAATTGCAGCATCAAAAAGGCATAATTAATGCAAATTAAATGCCATGTATGAACACAGGTATAGTCATTGGTGGCCATAATTTAAGGATTATAATTAAAATATATGCATCCAGTCAAGGCCAGATCACCTTGATTCCAAGAAGTTTTATCTGGAGATAAATTCTGGTGATGTTGCGGCAGTACAATCATCTCTCCAGCCAGCAACTTTTCTAAATGTAAGTCTATAAGAAAATATTAACAGAATGAGCAGCCCGCCGGGGAGTGGATTGTGCTGCCACAATCACTACTCACAGGGGCATAACTACCACTGTAGCAGCCATAGTGGCTTCTATGGGGCCCGCCAAATCAGGGGGCCCAGTGACCCGTTCCTGCAATACATTGGGACCCTGAGCTGTCATCAGTTGCAGAATCATAGGTTCTGCAAATGTCCCTTTACCTGCAGGCACTCCTGATGAGCGCTTGCAGTTATGAAGTTATGACTACACTTGATGTCTTATTGGCCAGTCAGGAAGGGGGGGGGGGGAACCAATCAAACATTTGCTATGGGGCCCAGCTATTTCTAGTTACACCCCAGTTCTCTGCCACACAGCTATATCTTCTGATCAGAGCATCTCTCAGCAGTGACAGCTGCCATGATCAATAAATTTTGACATGTCTGATGACCTGCAAATTGAAGAGAGAAAGTCTGACAGCATCCAGCAGTATGGTTCAAAGCTTTATTGTTGCATGTCCAGGTACATCAGGAATAATGTGGCGTTTAGGTCGAATACCGGTTAGGTCAAAACATCACATTATTCTTGATGTACCTGGACATGCAACATTAAAGCTTTGAGTTATACTACTGAATACTGTCGGACTTTCACTCTTTAATTTGCTACGATTGTGTCAGTTGCTTGGATTACTGACTACCTGCTACGTTGGCCTTTAGGTGCTGTTGGATTTTGCTTTGTTGTTATGTCTGATGACCAATTGTTATTTTTAGTGACAGAACCTAAGAGATGCACAAGCCCCATGTGAGTACACTCAATTACAAAACTTTCTTTCTTATACCACACATACCACCAATTTGCACAGGCTCTTAACTAGGTTTAAGAATTAGGGTCTTAGGGAATATACAATATCAATTGACTTTAAAAATTTGGATTTCTGTTGGATACCAATAGTACTCGTTATTTGCCTGGGAAGTAGTTATCTGCCGCACAATGGAACAAATGTTTCTTTTCATCATACAAAGTAATTATTGTTTCCAAAGTGGGAGAAACCGGTTATCAAATACTGACAAAGTGAAGCTGCATTCTATTATTCCTTAATAGGTGACAACCATCTGTCCCAGTTGTGCGTTGACCATTTGACTGGGCCATGGAAACCATGACAGACATTTGGTAAGCATATCTCTCTGTAACAGCATAGGGTCGTGTCCGTTGTCCCCTACCTGCTGCAGGTAGCTCTGTTTTGTGGTCATCTGTACACTCTCCTGTTCTGAGCTGGCCTCCTGGAAGATTGGGCTCCCTCTAGTGGCAGGTGTGTGCCAGTTCACCTGTATTTATAGCTTGTTGGTGTGTTCCACTCAGCAAACAAATGTCTGTGCTCCCTGGCTATCTGCCACTTCCTCGATTCCTAGTGACCTTCTAGCCGTTTGGATCTTGTTCCATTTCTGATTCTCAGCTCAGCTCCAGTCTGAATAGCTTTCTCATCATATTCTGAAGTGTGACCGCAGAAGAAGGCCACTGTGGACCTTCTCTGAGGGTAGTGACCTGGGAGTTTCCCACATTAAAGCCCTAAGGTGCCCAAATGCCTTAAACTGAAGTCAACCAAATCCACCCCATATAGTAATAATGTCTTCCTGTGTTCCCATATAGTCATCATTTCTTCCTGTGCGTCTATATGGTAATAATGCCCTCCTATGCCCAATATAGTAATGGTGCATTCCTAAGTCCCAATGCAGTAACATTGTAACCCTGTTTGTATTAATAATGCCCCTGTGTGTGTGGGTGTGTGGGGGGGGGGCTCTACCAGCGGGATACATTCTACAGATTTACCCCTCACAACCCAGCCAGAAGTGGACCAAATGCTGCAGAACAACAGTGGGACATCCGCTCCAAGAGAACCAGCTCCTTGGCTGCACAAGGCAATCTGGACCATTTTCTGACCGGAGGCGGCCTAACACAGTGCGGGCAGCCAGCAGCAGGGAAACAAGCAAAACATACCTCCTTCCGTCCTAAAGGTGCATCGCCAAGGGGCGGGGTTATGGTCACACTGGGGGGAGCTGGGAGCGCTGGTGCTAAAGCAGAAAATGGTATCGAGCCATCAGGATCCCCTCACCGCTGATGGTACATTCCCTTTAAAGCTACATTCACACAATGTCAAAAAAAAGAGAAAAGGCATCCACTTTTTCTATTTAAAAGGCATCCGTTATTGCTATGCATTGAAGTCAAAGGGTTGATGGATGTCCAATGCGCACGGACGTTAACAGACGTTATCTGCCTGGACGTCAAAATTATGATCATGTCAATTATTTTCAGACGTCTATTGTAAACAGCGGACGTTATTTTTTTTGTTTGTCTTTTTTCACCATCCTTTCACTGTTTTTACTATTAAATTCAATGGACTTTTCAATTAAAGACACACCCAAAGGGCAATCAGTCCATCTGAACTATAATAATGTACCAACAGCCGTCATTGCACTGATGGGCGGCCAGACAGCGAAATGACGTCCATTATTTTAGAGTCGGAACTGAGAAAACGTTGTGTGTTGCGCTGCATTTAGGACGTTCCTGCAGCTGATACAGCTGTATCGGCTGCAGGAACGTTCTATTTTTACTATTGATTTGTGGGCACAGTTTGGTGTGCCCGCAAATCAATTAGCCATTCGCTTCAAAGTAATGTGCGGCCGTTGCCGCACATTACATTGTGTTAACAGCTATTAAGGGTCCATTTACACAGAAAGATTATCTGACAGATTGTCTGCCAAAGATTTGAAGCCAAAGCCAGGACCAGACTATAAACAGAGATCAGGTCATAAAGGAAAGCCTGAGATTTCTCCCCTTTTCAAATCCATTCCTGGCTTTGGCTTCAAATCTTTGGCAGATAATCTGTCAGCTAATCTTTCTGTGTAAATGGACCCTTATTCCGGACATTTTTCACTGAACAGCGTCCGGAGATAATAGGCAGGTACATTATTTTAACGTCCGTCCTAAAGAACGCTATGTGAACACAGCGGGCAGCATTGCATTGACTTCAATGTAATGCCACCCCTGCAGAAAAGAATGTACGCTGATTCCATAGCAATCAGCGTCCGTTCTTTACTTTAAAATTACGCTGTGTGAACATAGCCTTAGGGTTTTACACAGTACCTTGTTGTTTACTAGGAAAGCTTCCCCAATACAGACTTTATTGCATTATTATATTACCATGGGGTCCTAATAAAACACGTAAAAAGCAAATGCTACAATGCTGAGACTCTGTGCAGATACTGAAGCAATATGCATTATAATCATCGCTAAAAATACCAGTGTGATTTTTATCATTATTCGGCGGCAGCTTTTTTTTTCCCTTTACAAATGAAAACCCAAATCTTCACTAAATCCAATGGCTCCTATGTGTTTTCTTTACTCAGCAGTCTCCAATTTTATTTTTTTTTATATTGGTAAATAGGAGACATGTAATATTTCAGGATAGCAGAAGCGTCCATTCACATTAGCTCTCACCTTGTGTAATAAAGCAGATACAATGCATTATAGAGCAGGAAAGATCTTCCCGGCAGTTTTGATATGTATGTGACAATCCTCAGTGTTTGTTATAATGCCATTCAACAGAAGACAATGTCCTTGAAAACACTGAATGTTACATTAGTTATGCGACAGACATCAAAATCAAATGGGCAGCATGCAGTGTTTCTTGTTACCTGGCAACAGTTGTATTCACTTGGCAACATGAAAAAAAAAAAAGGAAACATTTGAAGGGTAAGTCTGTATATGTTACAGCTGAAATTAATATTTTCATATATCGCTGAAAGAGGACGAGTGGCAGAGAGGAAATGTGTCAATAAACAAAAGTATATATATATATATATATATATATATATATATATATTCATTCACATAAAGACAGAGAGTTATAACAACCTGCTGTCAAATATTCTGTGGATAACATCGGGATATGATTTCTTTGTAGTAGTAGAGAAGTCGCCATGCTGCATGTTTGTTACCACCAGTTCAGGTTTTCCATCTACTTGGAGTCTTGATGGTCCCTATAGTCTCCACTATATAGGCCCATTGCCTCCCACATTTCACAAATACAATAATAGATAAATCTGCCCTCAATAAAAGGGGTCTTAGCGCTTCTAAGTCAGGGTTTGTATCTAAAATGAAAAAAAATTAGATTTTAAGGCCCAGTGGCAACAGAGACTAATATGAGCGAATGCATTGGGTGTATGGTGCTGCAGAATATGGTGGTGCTGTATAATAATAGGAATAATAGGGGCGCTGTCACTAAAAATAACTTTTGACAGACCACATGTCATCAGACCTCATATCATCAGACATCCTATCATCAGACCGCATATCATCAGACCTCATATCATCAGATACATCAAAAGTTATTGATCAGCGGCTCTCACTGCTGACCCAACTCTGGAAAGATATCAGGTCTGATGATATAATGATATGAATTCTGATGATATGAAGTCTAATGATATCTAATATGAGGTCTGATGATATAATGATATAAGGTCTGATGATATGAGGTCTGATGATATAATGACTGATGAAGTGATGATATAATATATGAATTCTGATTATATGAAGTCTAATGATATGATGTCTAATATGAGGTCTGATAATATGAGGTCTGATGATATAATGACTGATGAAGTGATGATATAATATATGAATTCTGATTATATGAAGTCTAATGATATGATGTCTAATATGAGGTCTGATGATATGATGTCTGATGATATGAGGTTTTATATGATGTTGGATATGATGTCTGATGATATAATGTCTGCTGATATGAGGTCTTATATGATGTCTGATGATATAATGTCTGATGACATGAAGTCTGATGATATGAGGTCTGATTATATAACGTCTGATGATATGTCATGTTATTTTTTTGACAGGTACACTTTAAATAAAGTGCATTCTTTTATGAACTCCATAATCAATCTAGAGAATGGATAATTTTATACCTAATTATCTAGTAACCCCCTTCCCGCCGCTGCCTGATAATGCAGCAACATTAATTAACGTAGCAGTGCCCATGCTGTTAGTCTCAGCTGTTAGTGATATTCAGCCATTCTTCTGGATAAACAGTGACTGCTTGGACCGCATCAGCACAAACATTTCAACTGTTTTGGCGCTCCCAGCATCATAATACATAATATATTATGCCGGGAGGTCCATAGCACATCTTCCGTGCATGGATTGTATTCATAGAATGTGTGAACACCCCCTTACAGAGACCTTTTAAATTAGTTCTGGTTGCCTTCAGCCACCAGTAGAGGGCGCTGACTGCATACTGTTTGACTGTTACATTCAATGTATACATATATGATTAAAACGCCTAGCTCCCTCAGGGCATTGTGAAAATCTTGCCAAAATGGATCTGGGAAGTTTTTAACCATTCTAACTAGACTGCCAATGTGACAAAGTCTAATGTTCGTTGTTTTGGTTTTTTAAGCTGTTGAAAATGTCTAAAAATGATTACATATGCAAGAGAAAAATCACATGTACAAGAAAAATAAAAAAAATGATCACATGGGCAAGAGAAATAAAAAATGATCACATGTACAAGAGAAATAAAAAATGATCACATGTGCAAGAGGAATAATAAATGATCAGATGGGCAAGAGAAATCGAAAAATGATTACATGTGCAAAAGAAATAAAAAATGATCACATGTTCAAGAGGAATGCAAAAATTATTACATGTACAGCAGAAATCCAGTAATGATCACATGTGCAAGAGAAATGCAAAAATGACCAGGTGATCTTTCTACCGGCAGGGATGTGATTCCTTGGTCTGTTACTTAGCCAAGTGCCTCCACATGAAGGAGCATTATGTTAAAAATAGGTTAGAGCTGTGCTTACATCATCGCTATTCACAACACATATAACACTTGATTATATAAAAAAATAAATGGCAGGGGGGGCATTCTTTTTTATGTTCCTATGTATATGGAGTCGAGGAAAGAAAAGAAACCTTACGATATGTTACAAATTTATAAGGTTCAGGATGTATTTTCCAAAGACAAATGAGCAAAAGAACATACAGGTATAATGTGAAAGTGTTATTTTATTGGCGGAGTGGTATATGCTCAGAACAGACCACCCAACTGATTTAGGGTAAAAGCTTTTATGGAAACTTTTATGAGGAAAATGCTTATTTATAATTCAAAGTAAGAGCAAAGAAAGACAGCAAGAGTATAGCTCAGCAGCTGGGAAATCGGTGACCATACAGCAAATCAGAACTGGAAAAGTCTTCCTACACTCATAGTTATGTAGAATATTTATTACAGGGGCTATCCAGAAGCCAGAGAGGTTCTACCTCTTCTGCTCTCCACTGCCAAATTCCTGAGACAAAAGGGGGGGTAGGGGAGTGGGAGCATGTTACAGACGCCGCGGGCACTGCATGTGGGCAAAACTACACCCACACACAATGTCCAATAGCTGCCAATGTTTCCTTTCATGTGCTACCCCTACAGGAACTCCCCACTCAAAATTACCCCAGTCATTGGCTGAGCAGGCAGCAGCCCATACAGAATGATGGCAACACAATCCCACTAACGTACTGAGCCATGAGAGCCTTGGACGGTGCACAATAAAGCGAGGATCAGGATAACCAGAAATGGAAGGGAGTGCGGGCAGGTAAGCAGGGGCTGGTTATTTTTTTTTACCAGCAGCTAATTAAAGGAGAAGTCCGGCCAAAATTTATTTTTTATATGTTATTACTTATGGAAAGTTATACAATTTTCTAATGTACATTAATTATGGGAAATGCTCATATACTGCTATTTCCCTTAATTTAGTGTATCAGGAAGTGTTAGAATTCTCTCAGAACCAGTGACGTCACGACGAAAGGTGTAATTCCTATGGAGTGTCCAGCAGGGGGCGCTCTATATAGAAGTCAATGAGTACCATTGACTTCTATATATAGTGCGCCCCTGCTGGACACTCCATTGGAATTACAATGGATGTGTGTATAAAACGTAATGTACTGTACTTTGCGATTGAAAACATTTATGGAATACTTTGGGGAGTAAGTGCCCTTTCTCCCTAAAGTATCCCATAAATATATTCAATGAATACATTTGCAGGGCACCGAGCAGGGAGGGAGAGAGGTGCCATCTACCTCCCCCCTCCTTGCTCGGTGTCGGGAACATATACAAAGTACTACTCCCCCATTATCTGCAGATAATGGGGGAGTAGTACCTGTGCTATCTTATCGCCGCCCGCGCCGCCGCCGCTCACACTAGTGCCGCTCCGCCGCCGCTTACAGAAGTGCCACCCGCTCCACCGCCGCTCACAGAAGTGCCCTCTCCTCCTCCGCTCCCTCTCCTCCTCCCGGCTTGAAACACTATGGTCCCGCTGACTCCCCGCCGCTGACTCCCCGCCGCCACTCACACTATCCGGCCAGCCGCTGCTCTCTGTACCTGCAGACCGGCTGCGTCAGCCCTCATCCACCCCGGCCTGGGACACCAGGAAGCACCAGGAGCGCCGTGCTCCCGGCCGGGGTGGGTGAGGGCTGACGCGGCCGGCCTGCAGGTACAGAGAGCGGCGGCTGGCCGGATAGTGTGAGTGGCGGCGGGGAGTCAGCGGGACCATAGTGTTTCAAGCCGGGAGGAGAAGGGGTAGCGGAGGAGGAGGGGGCCCCTCTGTGAGCGGCGGCGGAGCGGGCGGCACTTCTGTAAGCGGCGGCGGTGGAGCGGCACTAGTGTGAGCGGCGGCGGCGCGGGCGGCGATAAGATAGCACAGGTATTATCTGCAGATAATGGGGAAGTAGTACTTTGTATATGTTCCCAGCACCGAGCAAGGAGGGGGGAGGTAGATGGCACCTCTCTCCCTCCCTGCTCGGTGCCCTGAAAATGTATTCATTGAATACATTTATGGGATACTTTGGGGAGCAAGGACACTTACTCCCCAAAGTATTCCATAAATATATTCAATCGCAAAGTACAGTACATTACATTACATACACACATCCATTGTAATTCCAATGGAGTGTCCAGCAGGGGCGCACTATATACAGAAGTCAATGGTACTCATTGACTTCTATATATCGAGCGCCCCCTGCTGGACACTCCATAGGAATTACACCTTTCGTCGTGACGTCACTGGTTCTGAGAGAATTCTAACACTTCCTGATACACTAAATTAAGGGAAATAGCAGAATATGAGCATTTCCCATAATTAATGTACATTAGAAAATTGTATAACTTTCCATAAGTAATAACATATAAATTTTGGCCGGACTTCTCCTTTAATAAAATATGTCTGTCACTACATTCTCACAGCAGAATGAAAATCCACTGCATAGACTGTAATGGTACCAGAGCAGATTTGTTGTATTTCAGCTAAGTAAAAATAAAAGTAAGTAAAAGTAAAAGTAAAAAAAAAAAGTCTAAACTGCAGAATCAGGATAATAAATATTGAGTTACAGATTTCTGTTAATACCAGCTGTTACAGGAAAATAAATTAAATGGAAAATTAGTAAAATAATTGAAATGGTAAAATTCCCCCCTTACTTTGCTTCACTTCCTATGAACTATCGTGGCCTGAGGGAGAGAGGTCTGGTGGTCTCCCCTTGCCGAGTAAACAGTACGTTGGTAGGAATACAGTTCAGTGTAGTACAAAAATACAATCTTGCGAGTTACTTAGGTGCTTGTAGTTGAGGAAGACACAAGTGGGAACATGTATGAAACATCCGCCCGAGGCGTACGCTAAGGAGAAGGTGCAGATTCGCCCCTTCTCCCTGGCCTACTCCTGCCGTATGCCCCCGCTCACCCGATGGGGTGCCTCATTTATCATGATTTATGCCTGCTTGCAGACGTAAATCATGATCCAAATCTACACCTGCTGGAAGCAGATGTATATTTAGTACACCAGGCCCAGGTTTGGGCGCCCGGCTGGCCGGATTCACTAAGAGGTGTGCACCTCTTAGTGAATCCTGCCAAAGGAAAGGGGGCGGGGCCTAATATAAGACACTAGTTTGATCGCATTCGCCCCCCTAGTTACGGGCTACCCATTCAAGGTGGATAGTACAAGCCCCAGGCCTTGTTATCTGGGCTAAGAGAACTTCTGAGACTTCCCAGTCGTCCTGCACTGCGCAGTGTAATACGTAGACTTTCCGTACCTTTGTTCCACTGGGGTCAGTTCCTATAACTGCTGAGGTAACTGCTTTGCAATTTTACAGAGGTTTCTGGTGCGGACAAGGTGATGCCTTTATGGCTTCTCTCCCCTTGGTACTTCCTTAGCACTGCATCTTGGTTGTTTTACTCATAAGGAAGAACTGTGGATTGCTTAGATGTGTCCCTGTCAGAGGACCAGGCTAAAGCTAGGCCCTGGCTTGGCTTCAGCAGAGACTTGTCTGTGTTGCTCCCTCTAACACTGAAAACAGACTAACTCCTCCCACCGGTGTAAACTGCACTGAAGATAGAATACGTAGACCTTCGTTACGGTAGCTTTGTTCTATCCGGGTCAGTTCCTCTGGATCAGGATACTGCCCTGCACTTTGTAGAATGGGCTGGGTTTATTCCTGACTTGTCCTCCTTGTAGTGTTTAGTACTGCATAGTGAATACAGATAGACTAAGGAAACAGAGTCTCTGGTTGCTTCATACACATGTTTACTGACTCACTAACACAACTGTACTTTCCTGGACAGGGGTCCTGGCAGAGCCAGGCCCTAGCTCAACTACAGCAGAGATGCCAACTCTGTGCCTCTTCCTCCCATAAGAATCTGAGAAGAACTGCTGCTTCACTTCCTCCCACCAAGTGACTACTTCCTACAGGGATATGAGAAAGCCCCTGTGAGTGGTGGAAAGGAATGTGTGCAAGAAGAGAATGAAGGTGATAGGTTAGATAAGAAGAGTATCTCCATTGGACAACAAAATACATAATATATATAGAACAGTAACCCCTTGTTCACTACAGCTGTGCAATAGATAAAAGCTTACATACAAAACACCGACATCTAGTGGCGAAACCAATAAATACCTTCATCACCACCTGCGACAGGTGTAGCATAAGAAACACCCATGTTGGGACACCACACAATGCCCGTGTGAGGGAAATGGACCATATTCCTCACAGCCCTATGTTTTGAAAAACAATAAGTATTTGCCATTATATGATGGCCATCCACTCAATTTCAACAGTCTGTGTGTGTAGTGTCCCAGCACAGTGTGCTGTCTATTGCACCTGAGTAACTCCCACTCAAGTGGGAGAGGGTGTCTTATTGTGTTTTCTCCGCTAGGTGTCTCTACTGTCTTTGTCTAACTGTATGCAGAGCTGAAGGAGCAGGAGCGTTGAGAGATGTTTTGTACCACATGTTGTTCTCTGACCGCTTATAGGAGCAGGTGCTTTCCCATCTTGTTCTATCCTATCCTCCCTTTCTCCAGACACACACACACACACACACACACAGCCACCACCACTCACAGGAGGGTTTAGTTTAGTTTAGCCCCTGTAGGAGGAGTTAGTTCTTGGTGGGAAGAAATTAAGGAGTTAGTGGCTGTAAGTCTAAGTTAGGTTTATCTCTTTTTTTGTGCTGATGAGGCGCCGATTGTCCAGGGTGGGTCCAACACCACTCCAGGCTACCATGACAAGTGCCCAAATGACCTTAGACCCACACAGCTACCACACCACTGTACCAGCTGACCTAGAAAGGAAAGCCACCAATCTTCCGTGCCTGACCGCATGTGATTGTAGCCTTTCTGTGTTTTCAATCTACTCCTGGTTTTGATAGCAAAATACTGAGCAAAAATGCTGTGTGGAAACAGAACCTTCAAAAGTAAAATTGCTCTTACCTTATGATGCCAAAATAAAGTAGACATAAAGACAAAGAAAATGGGTTGGAGCACAAATAGGAAAGAAATATAAAGAGGTGCAAAAAAACTCAAGGCATACCAACAAAGTACATACACAAGAAGAAATAAGTTGTATACCCAACATAGATAATTCGTGGAAAATCTTTCTATTATGCACATATAAACAACTAGGAAACAGACAAATTAAACATAATTAAAACCAAAAATAGCACAAGGGGAGAACCCTCAATTCATCGGATCTCCCCAGAACTTTAAAACCAACCCTCACTATAATGACCAACATGACATCTGCTAAACCTTCCTACACTAAAGTAGTGAAAATATAATGTGAATAAGTGCAAAGTGCCATGTCTAATGTGCTGGAGATAATGAGCTGTGCAAATAAGGAAACATTGGTGTAGTAATATATGGTGTCATCCAAATGGGGAATTACCAGTAGACATATTGGACATATTGACTCATTCATTCTATGATGCGGCATGACTCCTTCCTACAAGCAGAATATTTCAAATGAAAAGAAATACAAAGTTTTTACAAATGTTCCCAAATTTTAAACATTTTTCACAAATAATCAGAGAGTATATTGATCAAATTTTACCACTTATATACAGCACAAGATTTATGAAAAAATAATTTCAGAATCACTTGGATACGTTAAATCATCACAAGGACTTTGGTGACTTTTTTCTAATTTTCCATTTTACTATCTATATTATAAAATAATCCTGATTCTTGCAGTTTTCAATCTCATTACTAAAGCTAGAACTAGGCTAAGACTTCCTGTTACATCTGTGTGGTGTCCTACTACCCGTTTTCTTTCTTTTCTTATAACTTGGTAGAAATGTCTCACTCTAGTGTCACAGGAAAGGACAGGAGGCCGCTGTTCCTTACTCCAACCACTAGATGTCACACTCCTTCACAGCACAGCTATAGCTAACTCTAGGTCTAGCTACACACTTTTTCCTTTTTTTATAGTAACAACTTCCTTTTAGCTAGGGAGTTAGTGCATGGCTACAGGCCAGGCAGGATGTGACCCCTAGAGAAACTGAATACAATAGAGTCTTTACCCTTGCTTACACAATGGACATACTCGCTTAACAGGACAGTCGACCACCTTTGAGAAAAGGATGGATAACTCAAGACTGGACCTGCAGTAGAGCACAGTGCCAGAAAGCCGCTCTGCTGACAAGATGCTAAGCTTTGTAGCAAGGACACTACAAGCCAGCTTCACCCAGAGCAGAGACCTGGGACTCGTACTACCTCAGTAGGACAGAAACCTGACACTGTGGGGTAGAAGGCGGTTAGGGGGGATAACTGGGACTCATCCATCCATAAGTACAAGAATATTCTCCAATACTCTAGGGCCACTTCACAACATCCCATCAGAGTACCTAGTACCTGTTACTGTTTCTTTTATAAACTCACCTACTTCACTGTTGGATCAGTATTATTGATTTTTGCACTAAGCAGCTGAGCACTGTTTGTCACTGTTTTGCACTAAGTACCTGAGCACTGTTTGTGACTATTTTTGACCTTTTCTAACTAAAGTTTAAAAATTGCTTAAAAGTGGGTTGCCGTGTGTCTGGGGATGGATGTTACCGGGTGTTACCACTTCTGGCCACTGTGACCTCCAAAACACCAGAACCCACCAGCAGGCCCAACATCAGTACCAGCAAACTGGCTACGGCATTTGAGGTGATAAGTGGACACTGCTGTAAAATGATCTGTACAGAATTGCAGCATCATGTGACATCAGTAGACAGGGGCGTAACTAGAAATGGTTAAGCCCCACAGGTAACTTTTGATTGGGGTCCCCCCCTTCCCGACTGACCACTAAGCTGCCAAGTGTAGTCAGTACTTCATATCTGAAAGCGCTCATCAGGAATGCTTGACATCAGTGGCTTACACCGGATGCAGCGGGCCCCATAGCAGCCGCTATGATTGTTACAGTGGTAGTTAAGCCCCTGTCAGTAGATAGAGGAGATAATAGCAGCTCCCTGTGGAATGATCTCTTCACAGGTTAAAGAGCGTGTTCAGTGATGTTTCACATTCATGAAAAGGGGACCCCATAAAGCACCCCATTATCTTTTTGATGCACTCTATGATCCTTCTAATGCACCCTATTACCCTTTTGATGCACCCCATGATCCTTTTGATGCACCTCATAAGTCTTCTGATGCACCCCATGACCCTTCTGATGCACCCCATGATCCTTTTGATGCACCCCATAATCCTTTTGATGCACCCTATGATCCTTTTGATGCACCCTATGATGCTTTTCATGTACTCCGTAATGTAGATACACTAGAACAATAACAGCCTCCTTGTTGCTTTCTTTCTTTTTTTTAGTTCTTTCTTCTTGGTTTGTGCTTCATTTCTCCTAGCCTTTGTGTGTACCCTAGCAATGACTGAAAAAGTCCATTTGCATCCAAATGCCAGTTTTCTATCCAGTAATGCTCGTCCAGACCATAGAATAGTTATGGAGGCGGAATAGTAAACAGCAATGATGAGCCGGAGTATCTCACATCCATCCATTTCTCTAATAGATTTTATGTCCTTCGCAGCTATCTTACTGCCACATTCTCAAGGGATTTTAACAAGCAGCCACAAGTCCCGAAACAATTCATTAGTCCACAGCGATATTATTCAATCCACATTTATTTCCCATTGACACAATTAATTCAGACATTTTTACATTTAATTTTAAAACCTAATGTTTTCTAATACATATAATGGCCCTAGGTTGGTGCGAGTAAAGGGCTCGGTGACATCAATTATGTTGTGCTTTTGTTGGGAAGATTGTGTGTGTAGAACTGAAGTAGAACAGGTGAAATGAGGAGAAGACATTTAATTTTGGACACCTAATATTAACAATGAGTCAGCATTATGGAATGCATGTCTAACATATCCACGGAGAGCGGCTTTGTGAATCAATCATCTGGAAATGATCCCGTCGAAACCAGCATTCATTTATAACAACAAGACAACAATTCAACTACTATTATACTAAAAAATTACCAATTTGCATAGAATTATGTGGACTCCCTTAGGGCATTCTGCACCGTTAACTCACACATAGGAAGGTTATTTACTATCGGAGAAAGGTGCTGTACCTGGTCTTACTATACTGCATTGCCGCAGTGTTATACTGATCTTACCAATAGAAGACAACGTGTCAATGGTTTTATATTATTTATACATTTCTAACATAAATAATAAACACATATAAAAAAGCAGAAGTAAGCAAAACAGTAAATGGAAGCATGCTGCATCAACACATTTTCTTGTTCGCTACTTGATCGAATTAATCATTGATTTAAAGTGTTCCTCCAAGGATAGAGCTGCGTTTCCCACCAAATATCATATCATACCTGATAGTGGGAGACATGGGCGGTTTAGTGGTGCAAGAACAGAAGCTTCTCTGCACGGACATCGTTAACGATGTCCATGCAGCCCTTGCCCAAACAATACCTGTCCTGCTGCTCACCATAATGAGAAGTAAACATTAGAGATGAGCAAATTTACAGTATTAACAAAGTGAAGCGCACAGAGCAACATGGAGTTCAAAGCCAACAGGCTGATAAGTCGACTGCCGAGCTAACAAATATTTAACAATATTTGTTATTACTGTTCATCGTTCATCTCTAGTAAACATGCATTGTGTCAACTTACTGTATGCACAGTGTTCAATGCAAACCAGGAAAGTTACATATAAAATCGATTCGGTTTCGGTTTTCGAATATGGAAATTTGCAGCTTAAAATAGTATGCTGAAAATGACTAAGGGTCCTATTACACTGGCTGATCAATACTGTAAACGAGTGCCAATCTGCTAGGTTGACACTCGTTTACTGGGCCTAGTACACCGCCTGATAATCGTTTAGCAAGGGCTGCACGGACATCATTAGTGATGTCTGTTCAATCCTTGCCCAAACAGTTCCTGTCCTGCTCAATACATTGCCTGTCCACGTTCCCTTTGCTCTCCTGCGCTCTGCTTCCTCTCCGGTCCTGCACAGCGCAGCTTCAGAGCAGCCTGGCTGAGCTAACAGGTCGCTCAGCCAGTCACTGGTAGGGACCGCTGCCGTCAGTGATTGGCTGAGCGGTCTGTCAGCTCAGACAGACCGCTGTGAAGCTGGGGCGTGTGGGACCGGGGAGGAAGCAAAGGGCAGGAGAAAACGGTAAACGTTACGTAAACTGTAGAATCTTCAGCTGTCGCCGTGCATCGCTATTACATGTAGCAATACGCGGCCAGTGCCAGATGATTTCAGATCAGGGCCTAAAGAAACAGCCAGGCGATTATCGTTTCATCAGCTGATCGTTGTCTCTATTACACGGAACGTTAATCGGCCAAATCGGGCCGATTCGGCCGATTATCGCTCCCTGTAATAGGGCCCTAAGCTCTAAGCCTGATATATGATATATCTGAATTCTGCCTACTCATAAAGTCTCCATTACTTAGAATTTCTGTATTGTCAGATGGTAGAAACATGTGGAAGAACTGGAATATGGTGTTAGAGTTGTATGATGTAAGATTTCAGTGTGAATGTACCATAAATAAGGCACAGAAACCATGTACGGTATTCTGTATTCACCTTCTTCTGCTAATAGATTTTATCTGGGAGAGTCTTCGAGGTATTATTACTGTTCCAAAACGCCAAATAGCTGCATATGATCGGTACTCTTCAGAGTTGGCTCCTCACAGTTGCTTCTCCTGTTCTGACGAAGAATGTGAGAGATATGCTCCAGATCCTGGGATAAAGCTTATAAGTTTCTTCTACAATACAATAAAGAAGTTATTTCCAAGGAGCTGGAGAGTCTTTGGAGTTTTTTCTTTTGCATGTAATAATGCTGCCTATACTATTGACTGGCCTTAGCAGTAGAAACTCTGCACAGTTAGCCGACCGATATTCAAAAAGGGCTTCAGTTAAACAATACCCTTAAACTATTTATCCAGTATCAACAAACAGCTTCTAAATCAATTGCACAACTGTGAGTCTTGTAAACACAATGACATCTTCTTTGTTAGGTCCTTATGTAACCGATCCAACTGGTTTGGTGTTCAGATGTCCTTTGTTAGAAATGTACCACATTCTTTCGGGGTTTAATGCCCAAGTTTCGCAGCTGCCTTTTCAGAGAACTTTCAGGCTTTATTCTCTTCTAATGTAAATGGAGAATTTAAGAAAAGCTGGAAACTGGTTTCAGTGGCTAAATAAATGGCTCTTTCATACCTGCAGCTCCTTAGTCTCCACTTTAAACTGATGAAGGGCACTTTACCACGACACAATATTATTGCCAATTCACCATTTTAAGATGAAATGTTCTACTCAGTTGGGCCCTTATTTGTTACTTGCATCACAGCTAATTTTGCCCAATAATGGGAAAACAATGTCTGCTTGACCCCACGTAGCCAGATCAATTCCATGGATTGATTTAATAGCAACCACTGCTGTTGATTATAACTCTCTTTCCCTTCAATAACAATTAGCTAATTGATAAATCAGATTTTTGTTTTGATTATTATCTTACCATCACTAATCTCCTAGGAATTCCAGGCATTGCAGGACACAGGGTAGTATTTACAATGTGTACTGTTCTAGGAACAGAACTTGGACTGAATGCAACCCATTAGGGTGATTGTAAATGAACCAGAAATTTTTAAAGGATAAGTCCGGTGAAAATTTTTATTTAAGTATTGTATTGCCCCCCAAAAGTTATACAAATCACCAGTTTACACTTATTACGGGAAATGCTTAATATGTTTTTTCCCTGCACTTACTACTGCATCAAGGCTTCCCTTCCTGAATAAAATGATGATGTCACGACCCGACTCCCAGAGCTGTGCAGGCTGTGGCTGCTGGAGAGGATGATGGCAGAGGGATGCTCAGTGTCCCTCCAGTGCCCTGTGTCCCTCAGTGTCCCTCTGCCATCATCCTCTTCAGCAGCCTCAGCCCGCTCAGTTCTGGGAGTCGGGTCATGAGATCACCATTTTATCCAGGAAGCCTTGATGCAGTAGTAAGTGCAGGGAAAAAAGCACTTTATGTGCATTTCCCGTAATAAGTGTATATTGGGAATTTGTATAAGTTACTGTACATGTTACAAGTTACATGTGGATTATGTAGGAGATTCACCATGGATCTCCCCCTTTTACACAGTAAGTGGTGAAATCAATCACAAATCTGTAACATGTGTCCATGCATATTCAGGCCTCAGCGCAGTCCTATGGCAGAGGCTGTGCTTTTGGCCATGATTAGTGCTCCTTTCATTTACACTGGTCTAAACTTTGTCTTATGTCAGTACTTGCTATGTGGTTTTTAGTTGTACTCCGTATGAACACGGTTCTATTCCTTTCTGCTTTGGTAATTGATTTTTCACCACACCCGTCTCTTTCCTGCTGAGTCTCTTCGGTTCCTCAAACAGTTAACCTTGGTTTTTCTTATGTGATTGACATCCTTCCTTACCACTCTCAGTTCTATTGTCCTTCTGTGATTGCTGGGATGTCAGGGTCTGGACCTGGGGCGGATTCCTGACATACTAAAACAGGTCTCTCACCTTCCCCTGATTGCTTGCTATTAGTCTTTTTGAGCGTACCAGTGTTTTCTCCTGTCTCCTATATCTTGTTTGTTCTGACCTCTGCTATTGCTTCTTGACTATTCTTTCATTTCTGATTTTGTACTTCGATGCCCAACTGACCCTTGGCTTGTTGACCACACATTCTTGTTTGTTTGTCTTGTCTGCATTGTTTTCATCTTTTACGAAGGAAGAGGACGTCACCAAGTTGGCCGCTACCACTTGAGATAGCAGAGGCAAGTAGGTAAGGACAGCTTGGGAGGTCTATCATTAGGGCTCACTGTCCTTGTGTTCTCTTACCCTCCCAGCTTTCCCGCTTTCCACATAGTAAACATACTGTGACTACAAATCTGCAGGTAAAATGTGCAGCTGTTCTGACCTATATGGATTTAACCAAACAGAATTTTTTTCCAAACAGATTTTTCTCTGGGCATGGCGGCAGCAGCTGCTACATCATAAGTATTTATCTTCTCTTTTAGTCACTTAAGTGCTGCTCCTGGTGTTAAATACACTGCTGGTAGGGTATTCTAAATCTACAAACTCTTACTGTAAGGAAGCCTTTCATCCAGCTTTTGGCTATGTTCACACTTCGTAAGAGACCGGCCGTTCCGTGACCCGGCCGGGTCACGGAACGGCAGGTCTCTGTAAAGATCGCCTCGGCCCATGATTGGCTGAGTGGCCTGTCAGCTGACAGGTCGCTCTGAAGCTAGAGCGCGGGACCCGGGGACAAGCGGACCGTAGCAGTGGCATATACATTACACTGCAATTATATCAAGTGACTCACAGGGGACATCTTCTCTGATCAGAGTTCTTCCCTTTTCGTCTTCTTCTTCTGCCCTGGGCCATCATGAGAACTTCTCCGAGCCACGAATCCACAGAATCTGCTAGACAGACATATCAGCCTCACTCTGGCACCATCTTCTTCCTATCTGTATAGGCCCCTTTACACCCTCATTTAGTGGGTAGGCGGACTATGTGACCCCCTTATAGTATATGCCCCCCTCTATGTGGTCCACTATAGTACATGCCCTATTGCATACACCCCCGTATAGTCCCCTTTATAGATGGCCCCCAAATGTTTCCCCCCATGTTATCTTCCTTATAGATGGCCCCCTTTGTTATCTCCCTTACAGATGGCCCCCCCATGTTATCCCCCTTTTAGATGGCCCCCCATGTTATCTCCCTTATAGTAGGCACCCATGTTATCCCCCATATAGTTGGCCCCCCATGTTAACCCCCATATAGATGGCCCCTATGTTATCCTCCTTATAGATGGCCCCCATGTTATCCCCCTTATAGATGCCCCCCATGCTATTCCCCTTATAATGGACCCCAATGTAATCCCCCTTATAATGGCCCCCAATGTAATCCCTCTTAAAGATGCCCCCCCTGTTTGTTGGCTTCCTGATCAGTCCCTTGGGGTGGGGTTGGGTGGGTGGGTGGGGGGGGTTGTAGAACGGATTTTATTTACACCATGGAACAGAGGGTGATTGATTAACATGTAAGGTAAAATTTTTTTCTCGTTTTTGGCTGTAAATGGCTGCCGCCAATTTGAAGAACCAAAAGTAGGGGCCGAAGTAGGAAGAGGGAAGAAGGATAGTTTTTTTTTTTTTTTTTTTAAGGTGTGTATGTATGTGTATGAAAGTTTGTGTGTGATGTGTCTGTGTGTCTGTGTATATGTGTATGTATATATATGTATGTAGGTGGGTATATATGTAGGTATGTATATTTGTGGGTGTGTATGTATGTATATGTATATATTTTTTTATTATTATTATTATTTAATCCATAATTTTTATTCATTTATTTATTATTTATTTATTTTATTTACTTATTTATTTATTTATTTTTCTCTTTTTTTTTTTTTTCCTCCTCCCCTTTTCTTGTGAGAAGAAATGAGAAGAGTTAAATGCTCAATCTGAGTATAGGTTGTAAGAAAATAAATGAAAAACATGGATAATACCAGAGGTATGAATGAATAAAAGAGGATTACCAATTGGGAGGGGCATTATGGATGTTTTCTCCCAGTTGGTGTCAAGGTATGAGAGACTAACTACTACTTATACCGGTTCTCCTAACCCCTACTCTTTGGGTAGGCAGAGGGAAGAACTGAGGAATGAATGTTGTGAGGGGTAGGGGCACTAAGGGGGATGATGGGCGTGAGATACGCACATTAGTCCCACCTTTAGCTGACCCGTATAATTAAAAATATTGCACTGTGCTCTGGTTTTTTAAGTAAATAAGGGGGTGCGAATTAAGGCACCATGAATTACTTTGCAACTATCATAACACAGGGGAGACAATTGGAAGTTGTCTCTTTCCCCTATATAAAAACTCTTATTTATTTATTTTTATTTCTTGATTGTTTATTTTTTTTTCTCCTTCTGGATAAACCCTTTTTTTTTTTTTTTTTTTTTCCCCCTCTTTTTTTCTAGTTTTGTTATTACTATTAATGAGAATGTATGTAGGTATATGTGTGTGTGTGTATCTATTTTTATTTCTTATGATGGGGTTTAAAAAAGAGGAAAGGGTTTTTTTTTTGTTTTTTTTTATGTTTTTTTTGGGTGTGTGTTTTTTTTATTTTTATATATTAATGGAAAGAAGTGGCTCTCCAGGTTGGTGTCGGCTAAGGAATTAAAATTAAAGAGAGAAATATGTATATAAATTAAATTCTTATAATGTATGTTACTCTGTGGTGGATTCAGTATGTAATTTTTGAATTATGATAATAAAAAAGGGAGAAAAAAAAAAAAAAAGATGCCCCCCCCTGTTATCCCCCTTATAATGGCCCCCTTATAATCCTCCTTATAAATTGCCCCCAGTGTGTGCAAAAAAACAAAACAAAAAACAACTCACCTGACAACTCGCTCCCCAGCCAGGAGCCCGTCCCAGCCAGGGTTTTGCTTGCGCTCACAAGAGGGAATGGGAGGGGGGCAGTGCGGTGGCAAGGGGGGGGAGACTCCCGGGCCCCCCTATGGGAGTGTCCCAGACGCGGCTGCCACCACTGTGACCGCGGTAGCTACGCCACTGGTTGTGAGAATTTCACACTCCTGAAACATACACACAGAATATTTCCTGAAATGATGCAAATCTAATGCAAATAACAATATGAGACACCTTCATAGCAATTAGTCAAGATTGTAGATCAAGCAAAGCTAAACTGAAAAGATAAGGTTCTAAAACATTTTACTGCTTCATTTGGCGAAAAGTTTTGCTAAATTCTTTACTAGTGTTGAGTGAAACCGTCAAAATATTCGGGTTCAGCAATGTCATCCGAAGCCGAACACTCATCATTTGATTCCCGATTCCCGAACACTCATCATCTGGATGGTGCCCTAGAAAACTCAGTTACAACTAAGCTGTACTGTACTCGGCCATAGGCCACAGACTGCATCCATGTTTTCCTGGCAGCCCTTAGGTGGCATCCAACTTCAGCAGCCACAGGGAATCAATCGTACAGCGTTAGGGTTTGGATAAAATTGCTGAACCCGAACACTTAGACTTAACACTACTCTTAACACTACTCTTTACCTATTTTCACTGTATCAGTTTTCCTTATATTCTATGTCACAGGCAGCCTCTTTCTCCGTTAGGTGGTTTCTTTATTGTGTTCTGCCATCTGAGGACATAGCATCACTTTAGAATTTCCCAGCTCTAAACAAAGTAAGAGGTAAATAAAGATCAAAAGGCAACGATTTCTCATCTAATAAAAAATCTATAACTAAACAGAACACTTAAAAAAAAAACTAGTAAAGAAAAACTTGCTAAGCTTGCAATCTATACGGAAATTGACATATAGCATAAAGTAACAGAAAAAAGAAGTTTTCCTTCATATAGAAAAAACTCTATAAAACATTTTATGTCAGTTGGAGATTCAAGCGACCTTCATGTTAACACTAGCCTCATTTGTTTAAAGGAGAAGTCCAGCAAAAAATTATATTAAAGTATTGTATTGGTCCCCGAAAATTTAGAAAAATCACACAATATACGGGAAATGCCTATAAAGTGCTTTTTTCCCTGCACCTACTACTGCATCAAGGCTTCACTTCCTGGATAAAATGGTGATGTCACGACCCGACTCCCAGAGCGGTGCGGGCTGTGACTGCTGGAGAGGATGATGGCAGGGCAGGGCAGACCTTAGGGTAGATGGCGCCCTGTGCGGAATTTGCTTTGGCGCCCCCCCACACACACATACCGTATAATGTTTCCTTTAGCGCGCCACACACAGTATAATGCCTTTTAAGTGCCTCACACAGTATCAAATGCCCCAATACATACATACATACATACATAACATTATTGCCAATAAATATTACAGCCATGCAGTGATTACAATCGCCTCCATACTGTTACTAAACAAAACAGAAAGACATAACCGATGATAGCATTACTTAGTACCGCCACACCATGACCACTATCACTACAAACCCTATAAGAGAGCGCAGTTACATCCATTGACTCACAGGGGGAGCCTTCTCTGATCAGAATTGTTCACTTTTCCTTTTGCTCTCCATCCAGCCCAGGCCATCTTGAAGTCTTCTTCGCTCATGAATCCTCTCTCCAGAGTCTGCCAGAGAAACATTTTAGGCTCCTTGCTCCAGCACATATAGTAGATAGGTTCGCTGTGCCCCCATACATAACAGTACTATGCTCTCTATATAGTTTAGGCCCCTCTGTGCAGTCCACATATAGCATTAGACATCTCTGTGCACCCCAATATAGTATAGAGACCCCCAAATAGTGTAGACCCCCCTGTGCAGCACCTATATAGTATTAAACTCCAACCTCTGCAGCCCTCATATAGTATAATACCCCTTCCTTGCATCCCCCATATGGTATCTACCCTACCCTTTGCAGTCCCTACATATAATTTTAGCTCTCCCCATACTACCTGTTCAGCTCCCATATAGTATTCCCCCCATTGCCCCTCTACCCAGCAGTTCCTATTTAATATCATCCCCCCATATAGTATCACTACCCTTTGCAGGCTCCTTATAGTATCCATCCCCCTATACCCCCTGAAGCCCCAATAGTACTTTCAGTCCCCCTTTTAATATCAATCCCCTTCCTGCAGCATCAGCCCCCTGCAGTTCCCACACAGTATAAATTATCAGCCCCCCCCCATATAGTATCATAGTAGCATCAGCTTTGCCCATTTCCTCTTGCAGCGACCATATAGTAACCCCCCCCCCCAAGTCTCCAGTGCACCCGGTGAAAAAATAATAAACACTCTACTCACCTAGCATCCCCAGCATCCTTCCAGCATCCCCTCTTCTTCTCTTCCCTGCTCTGTGTCTCTCTCTGCTCCGTCGCACAGTGATGTCAGAGCGTGGAGCAGGGGTACAGAGCGGCCTCGTTTGACCGCAGGCATAACGCTGCCTGCGGTCACAAGAGTGATTGACAGCGTGAGGAGGCGATGGCACCTCCCACCATCAATCAGGGCGCCCTGTCTAACTATTAGCATGTCATTAGACATGCTATAGTTAAAGGGGGCGGGGCAGCACCCGACACTGGCCCCCGGAACTAGCTAGCGTGACCGACGTGACCCTTGTGACCGACGGGGGGATGCGCCCTGTGAGCTTGCACAGGTCGCAAACCTCTAAGGCCAGCCCTGTGGCAGGGGTACACTGAGGGACACAGGGCACCGGAGGGACACTGAGCATCCCTCTGCCATCGTCCTCTCCAGAAGCTGTTCTGGAAGGCTGTTCCAGAACCGAGCAGTTTTTTCCTTTAGGGAACAATATAAATGTGTTTAATTGTTTTTTATACTCCATGGGGGAGGTGCAGAGCCTCCGGCCCATAGAGTGTAAAGACTAGCAGTAAGTAGCGATGCATCGTGCACCACTACTTAATGTAAAGGAGCAGGGATTCCCCTCATAATGACAGGAATCACTGCTGTAAACCAGCCAGAGAGAGAGGTTCCCCCAGGGTATTTCTGGTGACCAAGAGCTCCTGCACAGTGACTGGCGTGCTCTTGCATGGTGACCATGCGGCCAGAACGCTTAGCTACATAGTAGACATGCAAGCCACCTGGGGAAGGAGGATGTCACTGTGCAGAAGCTCCAAGGCTGCACTCATTCTCCTCCTGCTCAAGACTGATGGACTGCTGGTAGTGTAGTATGAAGTAAGATGCACTTGGGGGATTCTGTTGGTGTATGAGGAGTGACCTGAGCTCCTGCACGGTGACGTCCTCCCTCCCCAGGTGGCCAGCATGTCTCCTATGGAGCTGAGCACACCAAAGGACTCTCTGGTAGCCATCCACCCATTTAGAGTGGGGATTCCCGTCATTATGACGGGAATCCCTGCTCTTGTAACCTTGGTGTCCGAACACCTTAATAACTGTAAACTAAACAATAGTTCGGCTGACAGTTATCTCCCCTGATTTTTTTCAGATGTGTTATTGTACTGCAAAGTCATAAGATACTGAAGTCATAGGATGACATTATAGCTGAATAACATCCGCTGCCATTGGGTATGATTGAACAGTGAGGACAATACAGATGCCACAACGTCCAGAAATGATTTCTTTCTGACGATAAATTGTAGTAAGTGGAATTTACAAAAAAATTGTAAGTAAAAAAGCTCCATGATTTCCAGGGAAGAAAAACAGTAAATTCATAATGATAAAACTAGCCACCACCAAAAATGTTACCCTGTGTGATGTGCCGTGTCTCAGGCCGGTCCTTCATGTTATTACACCATCTCATTAGATGTTTAATCTCCTCATTAAGGAAGGAATTAAGTTGTGTGGTGCTTCTAGGGAAATCAATTAAGAATTGATTAATCAATGAGAAAACAGCTGCGCTATGAAGTGAAACAGAAGAGAAATGTGTGAGGAATTCAGCCATAATATAAGATAACATATGTCAGAGACGAAACTATCAAATGTGCTACGAAAATTCACAAGATATAAAATTAGGCCCTAATCAGCCCAGCTGCTAACAGCACCGCTTAAGGGAGCATTGGACGGAGGGAAGGTGAGTAACTGTTACTTGGAGCTCAAGAACACCTTATGTTTTTAAAGATATATGTGTTACTGTCATTCAAAAGAAGAACCTTTGACATATTAGAAACACATTAAATGTTATGGTTGGTGTGGGTCTGTGTGTTGAAACCCCTCCGACTGCTAAAACCAACAGGGACAAGAGCCCAGCTGAGTGCTTTTTCTTCCCTCCAAATTCTCACTGCAGGAGTGAGTTGCAATTTTTTTTTTAACTATTAGGCTATGTTCACACATTGTCGATGTTTTTATCAGTGATATTTTGGGTACACGTCACATTCTGATCACTTTTTATTTCCTTTCACCAGTTCACCAGTTCTGCCACTATTTTTTATGGCGTTCTTCATGACATGACAACTTTATTATGCAGGTTGGTATGATATTGGCGATACCCAGTTTATGTACTTTTTTAAATGTCATACATTTATGTAAAAAAAAAAACAACAACAGGGGAGTCTTGGTGATGAGACCCCTGCCAATCACTAAACAAGTTTTTTCCGATACATTGGGCATGTTCCATATAGGTGTAGTGACTCTTTACTGATGTGTATTGGTTTACATTAGCCTTTTGTTTGCACTATTTTGCACATGTTCATTTGTTTACACACCATACAGTTTGACTAGGGCTGCCATGTTTGATACAGACTGGTTACAGACTGTGTTACAGACTGGTGCACTTCAGGAACGCCTCTCTGACTGTTCATTGTATAGAAGAAAAGCAGTTTTTTTATGTTCTGGAAGCACAGCTGGATAAATTAAGTTACCATGGGGGAGATTTACGAAACGTCCGCCTGAGGCGTACGCCAGGGAGAAAGTGCAGATTTGCCCCTTCTCCTTGGCGTACGCCTGCTGTGTGCCCCGCTTGCCCGATGGGCGGGCTGGGGAAGCTTGGTGGGGCGTGGGGCCTCCTCCAGCCTTAAATTATGATCCAAATCTACCCTTGCTGGAAGCAGGTGCAGATTTAGTACACTGGGCGCGGGATCGGGCCAGCCATATTAACTAAGAGGCATGCGCCTCTTAGTGAATCCTGTCGGGGGAAAGGGGGTGGGGCTTAAAATAAGACTGGCGTACAAGTACATAAGTCCCCCCCCTTGTTTCTACTTATCCTAACAGCTATCTAACAATGTCAGCAGTTTGCAATGTGAATTGCAGCTGACAGATTCCCTTCAAAGGGGTAGCACGGTGCTACACATTTATTCACTAAATAACACACATTACAAAGTTATACAACTTTGTAATGTGTGTTATTTAAAGAGGACCTGTCACCCCCTGCGCCGGGGTGACAGGCTCTCGACCCCCAGCTAGATCCCCTTATAGTTACCTCATGTCGCCGAGTCCCGCTGCCGGACTCGGCGACATGAGGTAACTATAAGGGGATCTAGCTGGGGGTCGGGAGCCTGTCACCCCGGTGCGGGGGGTGACAGGTCTCCTTTAAGTGAATGACCCCCTTTCCCATGTTCCCCCCACCCCCGGAAGTGTGGTGCATTATACTCACCAAATTTATGTCGATCCCGGCCGGCATCTTGGGACAATCATGTAATCTTCAGGAGGCCGGACCGCTAAAGCCGTTCCTCATGCCGATCCCCCTCCAGCGCGTCATCAGCTTCTCAGCCGCGATTAGCTGAGCATAACTATGCTCAGCCAATCGCGGCTGAGCAGCTGATGACGGGAAGGGGGCAATTCACTTAAAGGGGTACTCCAGCGTGGGGGGCTATTTTGGCATCTGGCCAGGGAGGAGGTGGCTGAGAGAAAAGACGTCCACTCACCTCCCCGGATCGCGGCGCTCCGGTCTCCGGTTCCCGGCCGCTTCCTGGTGTCTGACACGGGCTTGAGACGTGATGTCTCAAGTCCGCTCAACCAGTGATAGAGGCGGGATCCGTTTCAAGTCTGCTCAGATCCTGCCTCTGTCACTGACTGGCTGAGCAGACTTGAGACATCACGTCTCGAGCCTGCGTCAGACACCAGGAAGCATCCGGGAACTGGAGTGCCGCTATACGGGACCTGCCGCTGGAACCGGGGAGGTGAGTGAACCGCTGGAGTACCCCTTTAAACAACACACATATAATGTAGTGTATGTTATTTAGTGAATAAATGTGTAGCATCGCACTACCCCTTTAAATATATTTATTTTAGATTTAGCTAATCTGCAACTCCATCCTTGCCGCTACAGATTTAACTGTGGAATGGAGGTGGATTCGCGATTTTTGGCCTTTAGAAACAAACCCTAAAGAGGGCAAATTCTTGGCTCCTCGGACAACTGGCTAAAATGCTGCGCACACAGTTTTATGTGAAAGCTGGAGTTTAGATTGTCAGATGCTTCTCTGAAGGTCAGTGTACAGGATGAGCGTCCGCGCTTCTAGTCATTAACATCGGGTGTATAGCAGAAGCCTTGATTGCAGAACATTTACACACAGCAGATTGGTTCTATAACAATGCACTGAATTAGACTTTGATGCTGAAAAACCATTAACTTAAAACACAGGGCCAGAGAATAATGATATATTATGGACTCTGTAGACAACAATGAAATAGATGCACCAACCGTAGACAAATCCAGTCTTGCTTATAGAGGAGATTTCCTGTCAGCTCTTCAGACATGAAGGTGAGGAGAATGGCTGCGCTTTTACTACATGCATATTTACAACGCTTTTCATGTCAGTCATACTGAGGCGCTGAGCCGTGATGTTTAGGATTACTGAAATGAAGGCCAATATCGCAATAAACTCTGCGACGCAAACACGACAAGATTCAGTATGGAACGGTACGTTCGGGAGGTTCCCCATCTTGTGGGGTTTGTATGTTGTCTCTGGCCGCTCCAGTTCTCTCCCAGATTCCAGAATCAGACGGGTTGATGCAGAATTGATAATTAAATGATATGTCAGCGCTTTATACACGAGTAAAACAACTATATTATAACTACTTTTAGAATATTATCTAATGATTTACACTTGTAGATCATATGTGTACCACATAGATATAGGCATAGAGTACAAATAAGCTGTTTAGTAAAGTGACAGTTTTTCTTTCAAATGACTCTAATCACTTCCTGGTTTCCTCTCTGAACTGTAAATGTGCGGTTGCCAGGCAACAGTGGAGACACTTTCCCACAATCCACCTTGATTGCAGGCTCAGTGGAGGCTAACTGCCAGTACTTCCTGGAGCATGCACTGAGCATGCCTGACCACCTAGTGGGTCATAACCAAGGGTAGCAGGTTATGGAAACGATGCAGACACATGGGGGGTGAGTAAGTCTATATCTCCTACAAAGTACATGCTGAGTAATGCTTGTACATTTAAAAGTAAATAAATTTTACATAATTTATTATTTTAGACCTAGTTATCTTAATGACCCCTTTAAGTCGTTCAAGGTACTGGGAGCGTTACTCATTCCTGATATACAGCGGCACCCTGTGTTTGAACTATTCAGTGTCCGAAAATATTATAAGAATGTCTTACATGTCATGTGCTAAAGATTTTTGGTGCACTATACAGAGCCGTATTTACCACCAGGCACCCGTGGTCCAGTACCTAGGGCAGAAGCAAGGAGCAGAGGGAAAGAAACAACTTTTGTTTGTTTTTATTTTTTTTAGTCTCCCACCTCCCGTTTAGACTTACCAGTAAATCTGGTGTCTTTCTAAGGGAGGTATGGTCAGGTCTGGTGTGGCCATGTTGTTCAGGTCTGGTATAGCTGTGACACCTGGAGCTGTTACCTACCAATCTACCAATCCTAGTGCAGCAGCTGTTAATACGGCCCTGGCACTATACAAGTAGAGGTCTTGTTCACGCAACGATTTTTAACGGCCGTTATTTGATACTCAAAATAACGACCGTTGTTTAACATACTTTGGCAGCCATCATTACATTGACAGCCGTTGGTAGATTATTTAGGCAGGGCTGTGGAGTCGGTAAGCCGCAGCTCCGACTCCAACTCCGACTCCTGAATTTTATCAGGACCGACTCCAACTCCCAACTCCTGTCCTTCATAAATGACCAGTCTGATACCAGGGGAGTTATTCATCAAACTGGCTCAACAGCTTCTCCCTACATGTCCTACATGATCTTGGGTCAACTTCTGAGGGAATAAGGAAAGATATAAAGCAGCTTCTCCTGTGTGTGTGCAGTGGATGCAGCCAGTCTCCAGCCTCTATGTCCTGAACAACTCAGAAGTAGACTAGATGGAGCAGGTGGTCTTTTCCTGCTGACAATCTTCTATGTTTCTAACTAATATTCACCATACACTAAGAAATACCTATAATATAGAGGTCAGCTATAGTGATATACAGGGGGTCACACATAGTGATATAGCCATAGCATATACACACACAGCCTGCTGCAACCATAGCACACATACACACAGCCTGCTGCAGCTATACCACACACACAAACAGCCTGCTGCAGCCATAGCACATACACACAGCCTGCTGCAGCCCTAGCATACACACATACACACACACAACCTGCTGCATCCATAGCACACACAGACTGCTGCAGCCATAGCACACACACACAGCCTGCTGCATGCATTGCACACACAGCCTGCTGTAGCCAAAGTATACACACACACACACACACACACACAGCCTGCTGCAGCCATAACACACACACACACACACACACAACCTGCTGCAGCCATAGCACACACAATGCTCTGCAGCCTCTATATTACACAGGATATCTTCATATTACACTGCTACTCATATACAGTCATCCAGCATCCAGGCAGAGAACAGCACAGATCTCCCCCCACACACAATGGACTCTTCCAGCTCAGAAACAAACTGCCAAATAGTGACCGACAACTTTTTCTGACCACCCTTATCTAATAGGGCCAATGTCCTATTAGAATGTTGCTCATAAAATATATTGATGAGCAAAACTTATAAAATTCATATCAGAACTGAATTCTAAATTTATTAAAGATTTATTTAAGGCTGGAGTCGGAGTCGGTAAATTTTTTCCGACTCCAGCCAAAACTAGCTCCGTCTCCACGACTCCGACTCCACAGCCCTGATTTTAAGTTTAGGTTGGAAATGGCAGCTTTTTAACATCCATTTGATTGTGGCTATTTAAATGTTCTATTTATTGTTATAAAAATAGTGGTGAAAGGATGGTGGAAAAAATATGTGTGAAGAACGAAGAATAACGGAAGAGGATTAAAGGGGTACTCCACTGAAACATAACTTTTTATATGTTGCTGCCCATGGTAAGACTAATAATTCATTCCATAATTGTTATTATCTATCAGTCTCGTTCCCCCAGTTCTCACCTGCTGCTTTCTGCTTTCTGTGTGAGCCCTCCCTTCTGAGACAACTGGTTTAAACAAGTTCCTGGCAGGCTTTATCTGCAACATTGTAACATCTTTGTAATGCCGGAAAGGATAATAAAAGTGTGTTTATCAGCAACTTGGCTCTTAGAATAACCCTCCCAGCTTGGAAAGCAGCAGCAATTATGGAAGGAATTGTTAGTCTCACCATGGACAGCAACATATGAGAAGTTATGTTTGAGTCGAATACCCCTTAGGGTGTGTTCACATGTTCAGGATCCGCAGCAGATCTGCAGCAGATTTGATGGTGCAGATTTGAATATGTAGCAGATCCGCAGAAGATTTGATGGGTCAGACTTGATTTGCTTTGAATTTCCAACTTCAAATCTGCGCCATCAAATCTGCTGCGGATCCTGTACGTGTGAACGCACCCTAAATAACATGAACATTAATACATTATACATACAAGACTGAAAACAATGGCCATTATTTCACTAAAAAAGACAATTGGGTGTAAAATATAGACTGGTGCAAACTTCCCACAGCAACCAATCACAGCTCCCCTTTCATTTTACCAGAGCTGAAAGCTGAGCTGTAATTGGCTGCTGAGGGCAGTTTGCACCCTTTGATAAATCTGGGCCAGTGTGTTAACAAGGCCAGAATATGTCATAAATTGATTGATAAATTGATACCCCCCCCCCCACCCCAATATTTTCACATTTGTATTCATATACATAAGTTATACAAGAAACAATCGTGTCATTATTCTTTATATTCTGCAATATATCGGAGACATTCAAAAAGAAAAGCCTGTGGGCCCAATGACATCAGTCACCGTACACATTTACAGCTGATCCGGGATCACATTACTCTTCTCAATAGTAAAGGAGTCTTAAAGGCCTTAAAGGCATCCACAAATAGCGAAGGTTGTTACACTGGATGCAAGAAAAGCAATTACTCTTTTCTACCTGAAACTTTATCCTGCATCTCTGACATCAGGCAAAACAGGATTATATAACCGGCTGATGATGGAGAGAACTCCTGCCATTATGAACCTGAGAACACGTGCAGAGAAACAACTGAAGGGATGAATATTCTACTCGTCGGTGAACGAAACTGATAATTATGCCTTTTCAACAAACAAGAGAAGTTTCTGGGAGGTTAATAGAGCTGGGATTACAACATAGAAAGTATGGGCAGCATTCAGCATTGGTTCCTTCCATACATATAAAGAAAGATACACATTTTAATTATACAAAAACTAATTCAGCAACGACTATTAAGACAAATAACGACATAAAAAAAAAAATCGCCAAGTTTATCTAAAAAGACTTTGTGTTTGGAGGCCAATTTATCAATACGCTACTGTATAATGTCCATGGAAAGAACAGGCCATCCTGTTCTTATAATAGGGCTCTCGGTTTTGTATAAGATTTTTAACAGCCTTGATTTTAGCAATGAACCAGAAAATGTGCTTGCTTTGCAAATACCCTGTGAAGCGGAACATCACAATTTCAGAAGGAGATTTGAAAGAATTTGAATTATGAAAGGCGAAGGCGCTAACTGTCAGAACTATTGGCCACAAGAACAATAATGTGGAACAATGAAAACTTCCCTACAAAAACATTTAAGGAACTCTGTTTAATGGCAAAAATACAGCAAATACCCCAATAAGTGTCACATATAAATATATAACATTTAGCGGGAAGTACATAGCAATGGTGGCACCAAAGAACTAGGATCTACGCCATAAGGAGGACAATCTGCTCCTCAGCCGCCTGCTCTGTCCGTCTAGGTATCATAGGCTTCTATTGACAGACTCCGCTGTAATGGAGGTATGGTTGGGGAGTGAATGCTGCTGCGGTCTTTCACCGGCTATATCTCCGGATCCCAGCGGGGGTCAGCAGTGAGGCTCAGTGTGATAAGTAACTTTTGAAACATCTGATGATATGAGGTCTGATGATATAAGGTCTGATGATATGAGGTCTGATGATATGATATGTGATGATATGATGTTTGATGATATGAGGTCTGATGATATGATGTCAGATGATATGATGTTTGATGATATGAGGTCTGATATGATGTTTGATGATATGAGGTCTGATATGATGTCAGATGATATGATGTTTGATGACATGTCTGATGATATGATATCTGATGATATGATGTCTGATGATATGGTGTCTGATGATATGATGTCTGATGATAAGAAGTCTGATGATATGAGGTCTGATGATATGAGGTCTGATGATATGATGTTTGATGATATGAGGTCTGATGATATGATGTCAGATGATATGATGTTTGATGATATGAGGTCTGATATGATGTTTGATGATATGAGGTCTGATATGATGTCAGATGATATGATGTTTGATGACATGTCTGATGATATGATATCTGATGATATGATGTCTGATGATATGGTGTCTGATGATATGATGTCTGATGATAAGAGGTCTGATGATATGAGGTCTGATGATATCAAAAGTTATTTTTGGCGCCAGGTACGTTTTAAAGGGGTTTTGAAATCTAGGTCTATACTGATGTATTATTTTAAATGAAACATTTTCCAAATGCACACGTATGTGTATCATTTGAGAGATATAGACTTAGGCCATGTTCACACTTGGTAAGAGACCGGCCGTTCCGTGACCCGGAACGGCCAGTCTCAGAAAAGATGATCTTTAGTGCCGCCCCGCATCAGAACTCCCCACTGCACACAATGGAGTGTGCGGGCGTGCAGAGCCGCACACTCCATTGTGTGAACTGACAGGGTTTTCTGCGGCCGCTATTCATTGAATCCTCAGAAGGCAGCACTATGTAAGTGCCGTAGAAATCATGGCAGTTGTTACAACAGCCGTGATTACTAAGGAACTTACGTAGTGTAAACATAGCCTTACTTTTTTGTATCTCTCTCTATGCTATTCTTAATAAAAAAGATTTGAATAATCAATCTTACCCTTTAAGGGTACGTTCACATGTACCGTATCCTCAGCGGATTTTACGCTGTGAGTTTGCAGCAAAATCAGCTGCTCATACTTGCCCCTTCACTTTAATGGGATGACACACTTACAGCGGAATTGTCATCCCGTTGCGAGTATCAGGGCCCTTAACCCCCGCATTAACATTACTGCGTCCCCGCTCCTGCTTGCATCGGTTGCTGACTTTGACATTCTTGACATGTACTTGACATAAATGTGATTGTCATCCCTTAACTTCTTAAGGACCGGGCTAATTTTCGTTTTTTGCGTTTTCGTTTTTTCCTCCTTGTGTATATAAGGCCATAGCACTTGCATTTTTACACCTACAGACCCACATGAGCCCTTATTTTTTGCGGCACTAATTGTACTTTGCAATGACAGGCTGAATTTTTGCATAAAATATGCTGTGAAACCAGAAAAAAATGCGCGGTGAAATTGAAGAAAAAAAACGTGATTCTTTTTCTTTGGGGGGGGCTTAGTTTTTACGCTGTGTGGAAAACTGACATGTTATATATGTTCCTCAAGTTGGTACAATTAAAAAGATATGCAACTTGTATAACGTTTATATTAATTGATGGCTCTTAAAAAAATAAAACCTTTTACAGAAAATAAACGTTCCTTAAAATCGCTCTATTCCCATGCTTATAGCGCTTTTATCCTTTGGTCTATGGGGCTGTTTGAGATGTCATTTTTTGCGCCATGATCTGTACTTTCTATCAGTACCTTAATTGCGCATATGCGACTTTTTGATCGCTTTTTATTACAATTTTTCTGGATTTGATGCGACCAAAAATGTGCAATTTTGCACTTTGCAATTTTTTGCGCTTACGCCGTTTATCGTGAGGGATCATGAATTAAACAAATTAATATTTCGGGTGATTACGCACACGGCGATACCAAACATGTTTGTTTATTTATTTATTTATTTTTATTTATAAAATGGAAAAACGGGGGTGATTCAAACTTCTATTAGGGGAGGGGGGGGTTTTATTAATAAAAACACTTTTTTCTTTTTTTACATACAGTAATTAGAAGCCCCCTGGGGGACTTCTATATACACAGCACTGATCTCCCATTGAGATCAATGCTGTGTATATAATAGAGCAATGATCCATCAGATCGGTGCTCTATTACAATGGTCTGCTGCGGACCGTTTGAATGGATTGGCGAGCCGGGATCAGCGTCATTCCGACGCTGAGCCCTGGCCGGCTCATTACAATGGATCTCCCCCCCGTTATCGCATCACGGGAGGGAGATCCCCCACTAGACACCAGGGAGAGGGGGAACAGATACTAAATAAATGCAGCTGTCAGCTTTGACAGCGGCATTTGAATAGTTAATTAGCCGGCCGCGGCGATCGGCCCCGCTGGCTAATACCCGTGGTCCCTGACTGAACATAGAAACCGGGGACTGCGGGCTGCAGAGAGGGACGGCGGCGGGAGCCCTCTCTGATCCCCCTTAACGGACGCATGACGGATATACCCGTCATGTGTCGTTAAGGGGTTAAAGTAAATGGGCAGGAATAGGTTCTTCAACAGGTCAAACAATACTTTCATATGGACCAATTAAAAGCAGAACCTGTAAGAGAGAAACAAGCCACCTCATTTTTTAAAAAGTGGAAAAGGTTACTTGTTACCTTTCTAGAGCCCTAGAGGTGGTGAGGCCCTATAAGGGCACAACTTGGTATATGAAAAAGCAAATAGCAGGAACACTGGGGCCATTGCAGATTCTTAGTAGTTAGTTACTCATTTCTGGACTCAGGAGGTCGAGAGGACCTACTCCCGCGAGCCTGGAGGGTGGGGGGAAAAAGAAGGGGGGAGGTATGGAAAAGAAATAGAGGGGTGGGAAGGGTGAGAGGGAAAGGGAAGTTAAAAGGGGTTGTCCAGCGAAAATCTTTTTCTTTCAAATCAACTGGTGTCAGAAAGATATATAGATTTGTAATTTACTTCTATTAAAAAATCTTGTCTTTCCATACTTATTAGCTACTTCATGTCATGCGGAAAATGTTTTATTTTCAGTCGGACACAGGTGCTCTCTGCTGACATCTCTGGCCAAGACATAAACTCTCTAGAGAAGGAGAGGTTTTCTATAGGAATCCCCATAGAAAACCTCTCCTGCTCTGGGCAGTTCCTGTCTCGGCCAGATTCATTTTTCAGAATCTGACCTGTCTCTCTTTATGCAGTTATAGCTCTGTGATGCTTAAATGTATGCTACTGATTTTTTTTCGTTTAGTGACACATTGTACTTTATGTTCGTGGGGGTTTTTTATTTATCAAAAACTTCAAAATATAAATGGTAAAATTTTAAAATTATAAATATAAATTATTATTATTATTATTATTATTTTTTTTTCTTTCATATTATTCACTATTCAGTTTGCAGTGAAAATAACATAAGTGTATTCTCTGGGTCACTACGGTTATGGCGATACCAAATGTGTATAGTTTTCCTTTAATTATTACCACTTTGGCAGAATAGAAACTATCTTCCATGACCTGACAGCAGCATGTTACAGGTTAAACTACCTAGAATGAAGGTTTCTCCATACTGACAATTGACACCCCCCCTCCCGTGATGCTGGCGCAATAGTGCAGCAGATCCTTATTTTGTTGTAAAAAGCTGATGGAATCAGAATAAGGCCTGTTAGTGACCACAGTAAAAAGCCATATCTGCAGTCACTAATAGGTTAAGCTAATATTGGATATTTACACATTTTTACATTTATCCCCTAAAACATCTCTCTATTAGGGTGCCTTCACACACACCGGATCCGCATCGGATTTCACGCTGCGAATTTGCAGCAAAATCTGCTGCAGATCCAGTGCCTGTTCATTCCTATGAGAATACATACATAGCGGCATGTGAATCCCACTGCGAATATGTAAGTTAACTCCTCGCTGACCGGAGCATACATCACCTGATCCCCGCTCCGGCTTGCTTCGGGGGTTCTCAGCTGGTTATCCCACTCAGCCAATCAGTGACTGTGGCGGGGTAGTGAGTTGATTAGCTGAGCGAGATCAGCAGATGCCGGGAACCCCCGAAGCAAGCCGGAGCGGGGAACAGGTGATGTATGCTTCTACCTTTGGGGGTTTAACTTACATACGAGTATATATTTGCAGCGTGAAATACGAATTCGCAGCGTGAAATTCGCTGCGGATCTGGTGTGTGTGAAGGCACCCTTATAGTGTTATGTAAGTTTTAGTGGTTGCCAGTCTAGGAAATGCCAAAAGAAAGGTCAGTTGTTTGGATTTTCCATCTTGAGGCTATGTTCACACACCGTATATTTTCGTAAAACCATTTATACGGAAATATACGTCCATTGTTCCCTAGGAATCCCGGCCGGATACGCTCCGGCCGGGATCTCTCACCGCGCCGCGAACAACTGACATGTCAGTTTTCTGCGGTCGCTAATAATTGAATAGCGGCGGCAGAAAACCATGTCAATGCACACTATAGAGCGAACGGCTTCGGCCGCTCGCTTCATAGTGTGCTGTGGGAAGTTCTTATGCGGGCACGCACGGATGCGCCTGCATCAGAAAACTGCAGCCGAAAAGATCATCTGGCCGGTACTGCAGTATGGTACTGCAGAGATGATCTTTTCAGAGACCGGTCGTTTCGTGACTCGGCTGGGTCACAAAACGGCCGGTCTCTTACAGCACTTGAACATGGCCTGAACATGTAATATTACATTTTTTTCTTGCCTTTACTCAGTCAGCGTAGTCAGCAAACTGGATCATCAACGAAAGATTCAGGACAGTAATAGGGTTGAAAAAGCAGAGGATCAGGGTGGACTGGTCAGACAGTCCAAGTTGGCAAAAGAAGAGGCTAACGGTACAGAAGGAGTCAGACAAGCAGGCGTAATCTGAGTATCCAACAATGCTCAGGCAAGGAGGAAACAGGGAACAGGATAGCCTTCCAGGTGAAAGGAAGTCAGCCGCATTGACTGGGTAAACAAGGATGATGGTGGACACCAGCAGACCAGGGACCAAGGAGGAGTGCAGCAGAGTGCAGGGACAGGGCAGGACCCGGGTGGCGTCGGCAGATTTCTGTTGGTATAATAATGACAAGCATACAGACAGGGCCGGCCTTAGGGGTGTGCGAGCAGTGCGGCCGCACAGGGCGCTGTGTTCTCCCGGCAGGAAGGGGGCGCCACCTGCGTCCCCCTGAGGCCATAAATCCAGCCCTGCCTCTGCACAGCAGCCGAGGAAGCTCTTCTCCCCAGACATGTGACTGCAGCCTGGCCCCCATCCCCCGCCCCCCACAGCGTCTCCCAGCTCACAGAGGCCCATAACCCCGCCCCCTCCCCCGACGGAGACACCAGCAGTGTGATCCTCGGCTCTACCTGCTTCTCCTCATGGGCAGAGACATCCTCCACTACTACAGTGTGACTGTGAGTATAACTATCACTGTCTGTGTGTGTTAGTGCTCTGTGCGGTAGGACAACAACTCCCAGCATACTCCTATGTGGCTCTGTGCGGTAGGACAACAACTCCCAGCATACTCCTATGTGGCTCTGTGCGGTAGGACAACAACTCCCAGCATACTCCTATGTGGCTCTGTGTCGTAGGACAACAACTCCCAGCATACTCCTATGTGGCTCTGTGTGGTAGGACAACAACTCCCAGCATACTCCTATGTGGCTCTGTGTGGTAGGACAACAACTCCCAGCATGCTCCTGTGCTGCTCTGGTAGGACAACAACAACTCCCAGTGGTGGGTATGTGTATATGTGACTGTATGTGTGTCTGTGTTTGCAGGATATATATACTATGTGTCTGTGTAAGCAGTATATACACTGTGGGAGAGATTCATCAAACATGGTGTAAAGTGAAACTGGCTCAGTTGCCCCTAGCAACCAAAGAGTCTGTGAGGAATGAAAGGTGGAATCTGATTGGTTGCCGGGGGCAACTGAGCCAGTTTCACTTTACACCATGTTTGATGAATCTCTCCCTATGTGTCTGTATGTGTATATCTATCTGTGTAAGCAGTATATACAGTGTGTGTCTGTATGTGTATATCTATCTGTGTAAGCAGTATATACAGTGTGTGTCTGTATGTGTATATCTATCTGTGTAAGCAGTATATACAGTGTGTGTCTGTATGTGTATATCTATCTGTGTAAGCAGTATATACAGTGTGTGTCTGTATGTGTATATCTATCTGTGTAAGCAGTATATACAGTGTGTGTCTGTATGTGTATATCTATCTGTGTAAGCAGTATATACTGTGTGTGTCTGTATGTGTATATCTATCTGTGTAAGCAGTATATACAGTGTGTGTCTGTATGTGTATATCTATCTGTGTAAGCAGTATATACAGTGTGTGTCTGTATGTGTATATCTATCTGTAAGCAGTATATACAGTGTGTGTCTGTATGTGTATATCTATCTGTGTAAGCAGTATATACAGTGTGTGTCTGTATGTGTATATCTATCTGTGTAAGCAGTATATACAGTGTGTGTCTGTATGTGTATATCTATCTGTGTAAGCAGTATATACAGTGTGTGTCTGTATGTGTATATCTATCTGTGTAAGCAGTATATACAGTGTGTGTCTGTATGTGTATATCTATCTGTGTAAGCAGTATATACAGTGTGTGTCTGTATGTGTATATCTGTGTAAGCAGTATATACAGTGTGTGTCTGTATGTGTATATCTGTGTAAGCAGTATATACAGTGTGTGTCTTGGGATGGGCTAAAATCAGCCGGGGGGGGGGGGGGGGGGGGGGGGGCACCAAAAGAATATTCTGCACAGGGCGCCATCTACCCTAAGGCCGGCCCTGCATACAGAAGTATTGCAGTGTGTTACATAAATGATCACAGGGTCACATCCTCTAATAAGAATGAAAAAAGTGTTCTAGAAAAAAATACAAGAAAATCTCTTAAAAACATTTGATTATTGAAAATAAAATTGACAAATAATTGGTATTGCCACCAGTAACAGCCCAGCTACAAAATAATCCCATTATTTACTATGTATGAGAAACTCTGCAAAAACAGAATTAATGGGCTAGTTCACCAAAAATAATTGTCTTTCAAATCAACTGATGCCAAAAAGTGGCAGCAATTTGTAATTTACCTAAAAAATCTTACGTTTTCCAGTACTTATCAGATGCTGGATGTCCTGCAGGAAGTGGTGTATTATTTCCAGTCTGGAGAGCAGGAGAGGTTTTCTATGGGGCTCTGTATCTGCTCTGGACAGTTCCTGACATGAACAAAGGTGGCAGCAGAGAGTACTGTGTGAGACTAGAAAGAATACACAACTTCCTGCAGAACATACAGCAGATGATAAGTACTGGAAGACAGTTTTTTTTAATAGAGGGAAATTACAAATCTCTGGCACTTTCTTGCACCAGAAAATTACCCCTTTAAATAAAAAGCAATTCCAGAATAGTTTGTAGTTCTCTAATAACAGAGCAAAATGTCATCATGTATGCACACCAAAATGGTTCATCAACTGGTTCAGCAAATAAGCTATAATTGCAGGTTTTTTTCACCCCTCAAATAAGTTAAAGTAAGGCTATGTTCACACTACGTAAAAGTACAGCCGTTGTTGCCAACGGCAACAACGTCCGTACTTTGTACGGTTTAGAACACTGCCTTTACTGCTATGGGATCCCGGCCGGAGCGTATATACATAGTATCCCGGCCGGGATCCCATATGGGGCCGCAAAGAACTGACATGTCAGTTTTCTGCGGCTGCAATTCAGTGAATTGCGGCCGCAGAAAGACCTGTCAGTTCACACAATGAAGCGAGCGGCTCCGGCCGCTTGCTACATTGTGTGCTGTGTGAAGTTCTGATGCAGGCGCGAGCCGGAATGATCTTTGCAGACGGCCTGTCTCTTACGTAGTGGGAACATACCCTAATACTGTATCCACCAACTGACCCACCTAAAACGCTTGTTGGTGTGGTGCACCCCCCTAAACTGTTTGTCCTATACTGTAAGTCCTTCCCGGTCGTGGCTTTTATTTATTTTTTTTTAAAGCATGGCTCTTTGAATGATGATTGAAAAATTCCCTCTGGTCATCTTTTCTGTTCCCGTAGCAGCTGCTCTCTACAATCTGTTGGACTGCCTCCCTAAGCAAAGGACTCGGGTGATTGTTGTCACTCTATTAAAGTACCACAATCACAGGAAGAACAAAACCTACCTCGGCACTACTTAAACTGGCAACCATTCTTCTTGCAGGCACCTTGCCAAAACACTTTACTTGCTTTAAAACTGTGGTGTGGCAGTAGATAGCCTGGTGGTGCTCAGTAAGCCTCAGTAGTGAGCCTGGTGGCTCTCAGTAAGCCTCAGTAGAGAGCCTGGTGGTACTCAGTAAGCCTCAGTAGAGAGCCTGGTGGTACTCAGTAAGCCTCAGTAGATAGTCTGGTGGTACTCAGTAAGCCTCAGTAGATAGTCTGGTGGTACTCAGTAAGCCTCAGTAGATAGTCTGGTGGTACTCAGTAAGCCTCAGTAGATAGTCTGGTGGTACTCAGTAAGCCTCAGTAGATAGTCTGGTGGTACTCAGTAAGCCTCAGTAGATAGTCTGGTGGTACTCAGTAAGCCTCAGTAGATAGTCTGGTGGCAGAAAACCTGTTGGTGCTCAGTAAGCCTTAGTAGATAGTCTGGGAATGCTCAATAAGCCTTAGTAGATAGTCTGGTAGTGCTCAGTAAAACTCAGTAGATAGCCTGGTGGTGCTTAATAATCCTCAGGGAGATTAGTCACCAGCAGAGAGCAGAGTACAAAGGATTACACAGTGGGAGCTGTGTGAAAGCAGGTATTCAGAGGTCAGAGAGGTCAGTGCTGTCTTCAGAGGAGATAGCCTGGTGATGTAGCTGTAAATTAACTCTTTGTTGTCCTGTTTTGGTGCCTCATCTCCCTCCACCCCTCCTCTCTCCATAGAAAACCATGAAGACAGGGGGGGGGGGTTCAAACTGCTTTTTCATGATAAAAAATTGGCTAATAAACCCAACTACAAAGTTTCTTAAAATCGCCTGTACTATTGATTTCTGGAAAAAAATTAAACGACAGTGACACTTTAAGTTCAACTCAGCAACAATGCAGAAGAACGTAAGAACGTAAAGTACGGTGCTTACCACTGCTTCATATATCAAAACAAATGATCTTTATTCCATGTACACAAGAGTGGGACATCGATCCTTTAAGTATTATAACTTACCAGTAACATTCCTGTCATCTAATAAACCATCGATAATTTGTTTAGCGTCATCAGCGGTATATGTATAAACTCCCATTGCTTGCACCGGTTGCACAATCATTGTTTTTAATAGTGAAAACTATATTCTCACTGCCATCATGCTGTCACTATGCCATCACTATGCTGCCACTATGCTGCCACCATGCTGTTACTATGACAGCAAAAACAATTATTGTGCCAGCACTGGGCCATGGCAGTAGACCAAGCAATTGTCGAGTTGGTAACGAATCATTAATGAATAGTTTAATCATCTTAATCCTGGCAGAATTTATTTTCAGCCTCAGAGACTTATCTAAATGTGAATTTTCTTCTCTTTTCTGACAACCTTTTTCTCTGAAACCCTGCAGCATAGAATAAAACATGGCTGCTTGTAGGGAGACTGCTGGGATTATATGCTGCCATGGTTCAGGCACAATCTCCGGACAGTCGCTCCATGTAATAAATACAACGATCAGCCGATGACAACGATCATCGGCTGATCGTTGATATAGGTTTGGACCTATTTTTGTCGGGCGCCGACCGCGCACCGCTACGTGTAACAGCGGTGCGTGGCCGGCGACTGGTGATATACATTACCTATCTACGTTCCAGGGCTGCTGCTGCGGTCTTCTCCCCGGGTCCTGCGCGCTCTAGCTTAAGAGTGGCCTGTCAGCTGTCCCTGCAGCCCTTGTTTAACGATTATCGGGCCGTGTAATAGGTCCAGTAAACGAGCAACGATCTAGGAGATCGCTGCTCGATTATAGGTATTATCGGGCCCCCATCGGCCCTAAATAAAAGTGGTAATGAAGCTGTACCAAAGTACCTAAGTTTTGTACCTAAGTTTTGCACAGCTGTAGTGAACAAGGGGTTATTGTTTGTTGGTAATCTGCGCACCAATAAGAGCTCATTTAAGTTCTTCAACTATCTCTATACTGCTTTCTTTCTCTGCACTTTCTTCTCCACAAGAGGTATTACACACCCTGTAGGAAGTTGTCACATGGGGAGAGGAAGTGTTAGTCAGTCTTAGCCAAGTCTTGGTAGAGAGAGGACGCATGACAAGATGGTCCCTGCTGTAGTCCAGCTGGGCCCTGGCTTTGCCAGGTCCACCCACCTGTAGTCTAGTCTAGTGTGTGGTAGTGTACAGACGTATGGGAAGTATGGAGACTCTTTTCTTTTGCAAAGCAACACTTGGCCTTATGCAGTGCTAAACTACTCAGGAGAGGACAAGTCAGAAATCACCCCAACCCACGCTGTAAACATCGCAGGACAGTATCCTGAAGCAAGAGCAACTGATCCGGACAGAGCAAAGTTGCCACAAGCCTACGTACTCTTGCAGTGCAGGTGTAACCACGTAAACTTGGCCACCTTGCTCAACTCAGGTAACAAGGTCTGGGGCTTGTGTCACTCTAGGAGGATGGGTCTTTGAAGACAATATGTTACTAATGTCAATGATGCCTCTAGTCATTATTTGTCTCATGAGATGAATCGATGACTTTGCTCTAAGTTCAGGTTTGGTGGATAATTAAAATGAGGCTAGGACTATAAAACACTGATAAGAGGTTTCATTTTAAAAATATTTCAAGAGAATATTACTAAGGGCTTATTACCATATGCCGTATATTACGGATCTTTCGGACGAGGAAGCCCTTTGAAGGAGTGGGTTTTTTTCCCATTCGGCATGATGCACCAATATTATACTGGGAGTGGGGAAACTGTTTTAGGCTATGTTCACACTACGTAAAAGTACGCCCATTGTTGCCATCAGCAACAACGGATGTATTTTATGCGCCTGTGAACATTGCCTCTACTTCAATGGGATCCCTGCCGGAGCGTATACACATCGTATACGCTCCGGCCGGGATGCCATGCGGACCTGCAAATAACTGACATGTCAGTTTTTTGCGGCCGCAGAAACCCATGTCAGTTCACACAATGAAGCAAGCGGCTCCGGCCGCTTGCTTCATTGTGTGCAGTGCCAAGTTGTGATTCGGGCGCGCGCTGATGCGCCCACATCAGAACACTATGGCCAGAAAGATCATCCGGCCAGTACTGTAGTAGGGATGATCCGGGCAAAGACCGCCCGTTCTTTGACCCGGCCGGGTCACGGAATGGCCGGTCTAATACAGAGTGTGAACATAGCCTTAATCTCAGCAGGACTGTAGTGACAGAGGCGTGTGACTCTGTCACTACACTACACTACACTCTACACATCACTACAGTGGAAATTCAGTTTCCCCATTCCCGGAATGATATTATACACACTATTGAAACACTCCATCACAGGGCTTCCCCATCCTTAGGATCCGTACTATACGGCATGTGAGAATGAGCCCTAACTAATATTCTCTTGAAATATTTTTAAAATGAAACCTCTCATCAGTGTTTTATAGTCCTAGCCTCATTATAATTATCCACCAAACCTGAACTTAGAGCAAAGTCATCGATTCATCTCATGAGACAAAGAATAATGACTAGAGGCATCATTAACATTAGTAACATATTGTCTTCAATTATTATTCTGAAATGCCTGTTTGATGCCCATAATGTCCACATCAGAGCTAATGACTTGCTGTAAATATAAAGCAAAGGATACAAGTCTGATGAATACAGCAACGTGACTGTCCAGTCTAACAAGTAGCAGTCAATGGTGAGAAAGGGGTTGCATTTTTTAATATGTTATTACTTATGGAAAGTTAGACAAATTCCTAATGTACATTAATTATGGGAAATGCACATATACTGCTATTTTCCTTAATTTAGTAGATCATGGAGGCTTCAGATTCAGTAAAAAACAGTGACGTCACGAATCAGTTGTAATTCCAATGGAGTGTCCAGCAGGAGTTGCACTATATATAGAAGTCAATGAGTACCATTGACTTCTGTATATAGTGCGCCCCTGCTTGAAACTCTATGGATTCAATAGATGTCTATGTAACACATGTCTATGTATGCACACATATACACTGTACTACTCCTCCTGTCATCTGCTCATAGTATGAGCAGATGATCAGGGAGTAGTACAAGGGCGATCCCCATCACCAATGTGGCCCCCTCGCCGCCACGTATGCTCAGTACTTTCCCTCTAATCATCTGCTCATAGTATGAGCAGATGATGGGGAAGTAGTACCAGGGTTATCCCCATCACCACCACCCCCTGTCGCCACCGCCGATGCCGCCCCTGCACTGCAGTTCACCTGATCCTGGCGTTGGGAGTGCGGGTGTCAGGGTGAAGTGCCAAGCAGCAACAGACCAATTCCGGAGCTCCGGATCACTATTCCTGTCCACGGCCTACTTCCTCCCTGAGACTGGGGCCTCAATTACAGCAGCGGACCCACTGGCGGCGACAGGGGGTGGTGGTGATGGGGATAGCCCTGGTACTACTTCCCCATCATCTGCTCATACTATGAGCAGATGATGGGAGGAGTAGTACAGTGTATATGTGTGAATACATAGACATGTGTTACATAGACATCCATTGAATAATAATAATAATAATAATAATAATACATTTATTTTTATAGCGCCAACAGATTCCGCAGCGCTTTTTTTTCTATGCATACAGTACAGAGGTACATAATACACAGTTAAATTGGAATAAATAAGAACATAATAAATAAAAATAACAAAAACAAAAATACAAAGTATAAACGAGACTTGCTCGTTGGAGCTTACAGACTATAATTTTCGTGGACACCAGGCATAAGTGCTTTATTTGTCCATGGTCCAGCCATTGTAGATAGTTAGAAATACAGGATAAGCCAGTAACAACGCCAATGTCTGATGCAAGTAAACATATAAAGTGCAGGAACCGTCAGAGATATAGAGCAAGGGAAACAACAGAGGGGGGAAACAGTTTAGGGAATGTTATAGGCGAGCCTGAAGAGATGAGTCTTCAGGGCACGCTTGACTGTGAGTATTGGGTATGAGTCTGATGTGTTTGGGTAGGGAGTTCCAGAGAACTGGTGCAGCACGAGAGAAGTCTTGGAGGCAGGAATGAGAGGTTCTGATTATGGAAGATGTTAAGGTTAGATCATTTGCAGAGCGCAGAGCACGGGAAGGATGATAGGTGGAGATGAGGGAGGAGATTATGGAGGGGCAGAGTTGTGGGGGGCTTTATGGGTGAGGGTGAGGAGCTTGAAGTGGATTCTGGATTTAATGGGTAACCAGTGCAGTGACTGGCACAGAGGGGAAACGTCGGTATAGCGGCTGGAGAGGAAGATGAGTCTGGCTGCTGCGTTCAGGATAGACTGGAGAGGGGAGAGCTTAGAGAAAGGAAGACCGATTAGTAGGAAGTTACAGTAGTCAAGACGGGAATAGATCAGGGCGACAGTCAGAGTCTGAGCGGTGTCAGTGGTGAGAAATGGGGGGGATTCTGGAGATGTTTTTGAGAAGAAGATGACAGGAGCGTGTAAGAGCTTGGATGTAGGGAGTGAAGGATAGGTCAGAGTCTAGCATAACCCCCAGACATCGAGCCTGATGCACAGGAGTTATGCTAGTACCACAGACTGAGAGTGAGATGTCGGGTTTAGATTTGTTAGAAGGAGGAAATACAAGAAGTTCAGTTTTGGAGAGATTAAGTTTGAGAAACAGAGAGGTCATAGTGTTAGAGAGAGCAGATAGACAGTCACTAGTATTTTGCAGGAAGGCAGGGGAGATGTCACGGGAAGAAGTGTATAACTGGGTGTCATCAGCATAAAGGTGGTATTGGAAACCAAACCTGCTGATGGTCTGTCCTATGGGGGCTGTATAGAGGGAGAAGAGGAGGGGACCCAGGACTGACCCCTGGGGAACTCCGACATTAAGAGGTAGGGGACCGGAAGTAGAGCCAGAGAAGGATACGCTAAAGGAGCTGTCAGAGAGGTAGGAAGAGAACCAAGAGAGAACAGAGTCCTTGAGGCCAAGAGAGCTGAGCATGGAGAGGAGAAGCTGGTGGTCCATAGTGTCAAACGCTGCTGATAGATCCAGGAGAATCAGCAAGGAGTAGTTTCCTTGTGACTTGGCCTTCAGGAGGTCGTTTGACACCTTGGTAAAGGAAGCAGTTTCAGTGAAGCGAAGGGATCGGAAACCAGACTGTAGAGGGTCAAGAAGAGAGTTATCGGAGAGATAGCGGGTTAGGCAAGAATAGACAAGACGTTCCAGGAGTTTAGAGATGGAATCCATAGTGTCCAGCAGGGGCGCACTATATATAGAAGTCAATGGTACTCATTGACTTCTATATATAGTGCGCCCCCTGCTGGACACTCCATTGGAATTACAACTGATTTGTGACACCACGGTTTTGGGAGCATTTGAAGATTCCTGATCTACTAAATTAAGGGAAATAGCAGTATATGTGCATTTCCCATAATTAATGTACATTAGAAATTTGTATTAGAAATAAGATATTAAAAAATATGTTTTGGCCGGAGTTGTCCTTTAAGAGCAAAAATTATTAATACCATTGAGGATCTAGTAAAGTGAGAGGGATTGAGTAACACAGCTACCTTAGTCTAGTTGCTTTGTTGTTCAACCCCTTAAAGAGGTATTTGAGATGCTAAAAAGTGTTTAAAATGTTGGCCTGCATAGAAAAGAATAAAAAACCCATACTCACCTACTACGTTCCTTTAGGGGATCATCTTCCGGTCCTCCACTAAATGACTGGCTGACGCTTCCTAGACTTATTTCAGCATTGACAGTCTGTTCAACCAATCACTTGCTGCGGTGTTCTCCCATCACTGTTGAGATGTATCAGTCTAAGAAGTGGTGGCCAGATCATTTAGCGAGGGACAGGAAGATGTCACAGGGTGACTCCCCAAGCGCATGTCGTGGGTGAGTATGTGTTTTTTTTTTTTTTTTTTTTTTTGCGGCCCAGCAATATATAAAAACTTTTCAATGTCCGACATACCCCTTTAGGAACACAGCTATTTTGATCTTTGAAAACTTAGCAACTTTCAGTTGTTGATGTCTTCGATCACTGTGTTCAAAAGCTGTAAAGTCCTGTCTTTTTCATTTTCTCTGACAAGCAAAAGGGTAACAATGTTTTGAACTTTTCCCTTTCAGGCTCCTGTTTCTCTTTTCTTGTGAAATCTTCTCCATGGCTGCCTCTCAATTTGAACCATTGACCTTCTGCTTGGGAATCAACCTAATAACACATTTAGTATGAGAACAGGTTGTAATTTGTGAAATTTGTAGTATATAAGAAGAAAAAGATTGTTCCATCACCAGGAGCAGAACAGTAACAATGCAGTTACAAGATTCTGCATAACTAAGTGAATGCTAAATAGTTGCAAGTCAAATGTATGTATGAGATAGCCAAGATCTTTGTCTATAAAGTAGTCTCATGTTCAAAGCTGTAGTGGATGGTGAGATACGGTGTAGTGGATGGTAAGATGTGGTGTAGTGGTTGGTGAGATATGGTGTAGTGGTTGAAGAGATATGTAGTGGACGGTGAGATATAGTGCAGTAGATGGTGAGATAAGGTGTAGTGGTTGGTGAGACATGGTGTAGTGGTTGGAGAGATATAAAGTGGACAGTGAGATATGGTGTAGTGGACGGTGAGATATGGTGTAGTGAACAGTGAGATATGGTGTAGTGGATGTAAGATATGGTGTAGTGGACGGTGAGATATAGTGTAGTGGATGGTGAGATATGTGTAGTGGATGGTGAGATATGGTGTAGTAGATGGTGAGATGTGGTGTAGTGGTTTGTGAGACATGGTGTAGTGGTTGGAGAGATATGGTGTAGTGGACGGTGAGATATAGTGTAGTGGACAGTGAGATATAGTGTAGTGGATGATGAGATGTGGTGTAGTAGATGGTGAGATATGGTGTAGTGGATGGTGAGATAAAGTGTAGTGGATAGTGAGATATGGTGTAGTGGATAGTGGGATATGGTGTAGTGGATAGTGAGATATGGTATAGTGGACGGTGAGATGTGGTGTAGTGGATAGTGAGATATGGTGTAGTGGATGGTGAGATATCGTGTAATGATTGGTGAGATATGGTGTAGTGTAGGGATGAGCAAACCGAACCGTAATGAACCAGATTCAAACTTTGCAAAAAGTTTGGTTAGTCACCGAACCGAACTTTGAGAAAGTTCGTAACGAATCTGGTTAAAATATCAATAACAAATAAAATCACAAAATAGACCAGGATACAAGGGCTTATAACACCTATAATCCCTTTTATCCTGGTTTTCTGTGAATATCAAGATGTGTGCCGTCACCCCTGTTAGTCTCCTCAGATATACCTGGGTGCCGCCTAATCAAAAATGTAATGTGACAGCTGTCTGTGACACAAGACACATGAGAGCAACTTCAGTGTTCAAGCTGATCTACTTTATTAAGTCAAAATCTCAGTTCATATCTTTACAATAAAGGTTCAAAAAATAGTCCCATCACTGTCCCAGAAAAAAAAAGTCCAATTGGCTGTCCCATCACTGCACAGTTGTGTAGAAAAATGTTGGTGACTCATTGGGATTCTTAGTGTCCAAGACCGTGCACCCCAATGCTGATGTCTGGTCCTTTAATTATGGGCAAGGGCAGTACATGTCTGTTACTGCCCATTGGGTCAACATTTCCCCAGAAGACCATAAGAAAGTTAGCCCATTCTTGCCACTGTCACCTCCCCAGTGCTTTAGGGGGCCAGTTCTGCAAAAGTTCTGTCTCCACCTGCTTGCAACCATCCACCGCTTTGACTGCAGTCCAACCTGCTCCGGTGTCTTACCAATGATGTCAGGCCCGGCGCTCTTAGGCTGTCCTCCATTTTGTGAGCCTGGGTGAACGAAGCCACAGTGGGCAGGAGCTCCTCCGGACCATCAGGTAGGAGATATATGAATGGCTGATCCAAGGTCAACTAACGGTGGGAAGTGTTGTAGCCCACAAAGGGAGGAACCTTTTCTCTGCAGTGCAGCAGGGAGGGCTGAGTCATACACCTTGTATGGCACATGTGATAAACCTCATAGTGCACAGGTTTCTGCGAACATGTCCTGCCAATTGTTAATCCCTTTTGAGGACACGACTCTGTTTGTGAGCAGGCATGACTATGGGATAAACAACATCATCCCACTCATCCGTGTTCTAGAAAGTCCGCTGAACAACATCATCAGCGAGCATTCCCAGGCCACCACTCCAATGCTGAACATCCTCCTCCTCTGTCAATTGTCTGTTCTCAACCATACTGGCCTGGGTACAATCAGATACTGCCTCTCCTCCTCCTCAAATAGTCTGTTCTCAACCATACTGGCCTGGGTGCAATCAAGTGGTGCCGCCTCCTCCAATAGTCTCTTTTAAACTATACTGGGCTGGGTGCAATTAAGTGCTACTGCCTCCTCCTCCTCCGTCAATTGTCTGTTCTCAACCATACTGGGTCAAATACATTACTATTACTGCTGCTGGTTCCACTGTCAAATGTCTGCTTTCCACCCCCCTACTGGGTCCAAGGAACTTTGTGTCCTATGTCCGTGTAATCACTTACACCTTGGCTAATTTTTTTTCACTATTCTTGCACTTAGATTTTTTCCACTTTTTTCAATGTAATAGCAACTGCAACTAAACAAAATTATACCCTATCAGACTCCCACTATTGTAGCTGCAATTATTTAGCCGTTACAGCAAGGTTCGTTTTAGGTTCGCTCATCCCTAGTGTAGTGGATGGTGACATATAGTGTAGTGGACAGGGAGATATGGTGTAGTGGATGGTGAGATATAGTGTAGTGGATGGTGATAAATGGTGTAGTGGATGGTGAGATATGGTAAAGTGGAGGGTGAAATATAGTGTAGTGGATGGTGAGATATGGTGTAGTGGTTGGTGACATATGTTGTAGTCAGGAACGGTCTTGGCATGTCTGGGCCCCCCCCCTCGTCATGCGTTCCAAAACAATAGACCGCTGTGTGTTGCCCCCAGTAGTATATACCCCTTGTGCGCTACCGCCAGTAATATATACTCCTTGTGTGCTGCCCCCAATAGTATATACCCCTTGTGTCCTGCCCCCAGTAGTATATACCCGTTTGCTTCCCCCAGTAGTATATAGACCCCTGTGTGTTCCCCCAGTTATATATAGCCCCCCCGTGTGCTCCCCCAGAAGTATATAGACCTCCCGTGGGCTGCCCCAGTTGTATATAGACCCCCTGTGTGCTGCCCCCAGTTGTATATACCCCCTGTGTTCTCCCCCACTAGTGTATAGGCCCCCTGTGTGCTCCCTCAGGGGTATTTAGCCCCCCTGTGTGCTCCCCCACTTAGATATAGACCTCCTGTGTGCTCCCCCACTTGGATATAGACCCCTGTGTGCTCCTTCAGTAGTATATAAACCCCCTGTGTGGTTCCCCCAGTAGTATATAGACCCCCTGTGTGCCCCACCAGTATTATATAGACCCCTTGTGTGCTGCCCCAGTAGTATAAAGACCCCTGTGTGCTCCCCCAATTATATATAGACCACCTGTGTGCCTCACAAGTAGTATGTAGACCCCCTGTATGTTCCCCCAGTAGTATATAGACCCCCCCTGTGTGCCCCACCAGTAGTATATAGACCTCTGTGTGCTCCCCCAGTAGTATATAGCCCCCCTGTGTGCTCCCCCACTTGGATATAGACCTCCTGTGTGCTCTCCAAGTTGTATATAGACCCCATTCTGCTGCCCCAAGTAGTATATAGACCCCCTGTGTGTTGCCCCAGTAGTATATAGACCCCTCTGTGAAGCCCCAGTAGTCTATAGCCCCCCTGTGTGCTCCCCCTGTTATATAGCCCCCCTGTGTGCTCCCCCTATTTATATATACCCCCGATGTGCGCTCCCCCAGTTAAACAGACCCTTGTGTGCTCCCCCTCCCATATAGTATATAATACAATAAAACAAACACTTATACTCACCTGGGTCCGGGCGTCTCCTCTTCTCTTCACTCTTGTGGCCGCAGGAAGGGTATTCCCTGCGATCACAAGAGGTCGCACTCCCCTTGTCCTGGCGCCGATGCTCCAGTGATGTCACTGGAGCGCCAGCACCACAAGGACAAAGCTGCCACTTCCTGCGGCCACAAGAGTGACTGACAGGAAAGGGAGCCAATGTCTCCCGCCCTGTCAGTGCTGCTGCATGTAACTATGAGCGCTCATTACGAGTGCTCATAGTTACAGTTCAGATGGCAGCAGCGAGCGGGGCAGCTGCCCTGTCCAGCGGTCTTGAGCACAAGAGCGGGGCGTGGGGGCCCCCCTGGGTGTTGGGGGCCCCAAGCGATCGCTTGGGGTGCTTGGTGCCAAAGACCGCCACTGGTTGTAGTGGACGGTGATACAGTATATGGTTGGTGGCATATGGTGTAGTGGATGGTGACATATATTGTAGTGGACAGTAAGATATGGAGCCTGAAAGCCTGAAAAGTTCAAAACATTGTTACCCTTTTGCTTGTCGGTATATTATTAATGTAACCATTTGAGTTCCTTTTTATTTTTGGTGATGTCTGATTCTGTCTGTACAAGTCTCCTCTGTATTGTTAAAGCGTAACTGTCATATTTTTTTTTATTGCAGAAATCAGTAGTATAAGCGATTTTAAGAAACTCTGTAATAGGTTTTATCAGCCAAAAAAGCCTTCTTCTGTGCTCAAGAAGCAATCTCTCAGCCTCCCCCCGACTTCTTATCTGTGCATTATCAGGCAAACACGTCTTCATTACAGAGAAGCCAGTGAAGACGGGTTCTGCTCTCTCCATTCTATCCTTATGGAGGGGGGAGGGGCCGAGGGAGACGAGGGAGCAGGAAGAGGTGACATGAAGGTCAGCTGTTTGTAGACTCTCTGGGCACCTAAACCGCTGGATTCTGGTGTCAGAAAGGTTAGTGCTTATCTAGTAACTTACTGAGAGAAGATTGTAGGGTGTTGTGCTGTGCAGGACTGCTCCGTGCTCAGTCACTCCTAACAGCCCCTCCCCTCTCCATAGCCACATAATGGAGACAGAAATCCTGCTGCTTCTGAAGTGAGGGGGGAGGCTGGGAGATTGCTTTTTCAGTCCAGAAGGAAACTCTTTTGGTTTATAAAACCTATTACAGAGTTTCTTAAAATCGCTTGAACTGTTGATATTTAATGTTTTAAAAAAAATGACCCTGAAATGACAGTTATGCTTTAAGGCTATGTTCACACTACGTATATGTACGGCCGTAGTGCGAGCCGCGAATATTCGCCCGTAGTTTTGAGGTTGATGCGTATGCTGGAAAGTATACGATATACGGCTGCACAGTGCACACCACGTATGAGCCTACGGCCCGATCGTAAACGGACCCGTAAAAAATGAACAAGACCATTGTTTGCGGCCGGAACTGTGCAAATTCACGGCCGTGGATTTACAGGCGGTCCGTACGGAGTACTTAAAAATAGCCGGCAATAATGCCGAATGCCGATGCCTCTAATAGTTAATATATTAAATTAATAAAACACATTTTCTTTGTAATAAAGTCCCTTTCGTTGTTCAATAATTTAATTCTAACGAATCCATTATTGTGCAATTAAATATACTGTTAAAATAAATATATATAAATTAATGTATATTTATATATATATTTATTTTTTACAGTATATTTAATTGCACAATGATGGATTCGTTTAAATTAAATTATAGAACAACGAAACTTATTTTATTACAACAAAAATTTGTTTTATTAATTAAATATTAATTAGTACAGGAAGCTCTATTAAGCCGTTAATTCATATTCCCGGTAAATAAAGCATTCTGTACTAATCAATACTTGACTTTAAATAAAACATCAAATGTTTCTTCTAATTATGTTATCACAATAGCATTATTAGAAGAAACATTTTGAATTATATGTGCGTTCAGCTGATTGGCTGATCGGCTCAGCGCACATATAAAGAGCCGGTCCGCAGCAGAGTGACTTCATTGTGCTGCGGACCAGCGAAGAGACAACATCGGGGTGAGTATGAAGCTCTCCCCACCCCCTCCCCAGCACTGCACCCATCCCAGTAAGGAAGGGGGGTCACTTAACCCCTTCCTTGCTGGGATGGGTGCAGTCTGACATCAGTCTGGCCCCCAAGGGGTTAAGGGTGATGCAATACATCCTCCCTTAACCCCTTGGGGGCCAGACTGTAAGCAGCGATCTGTAAAGATGCTGCATACTGTAAGGTGCACAACACCGCTCACAATGATGGGTGTTGTGCTCTTGTTTGTGTGTTTTTTGTGTGTTTCTTCCTTTTAGTTTTCAGATATCGGTATCCTCTGGATTACGTCAGATTCCATGGACTACGTCGATGACCAGTGGTTGTTTTTTTTTATTTTTAATAAAATGGTCAATGAGGGGTGTGGGGGTGTTTTTATGTGAATAAAAAAAAAATTTTCACTTGTGTCTTGTCTTTATTTCTTTACTTTATAGACTTAGTAGTGGAAGCCGTCCAATAGACGGAATCCATTACTAAGTCGGGGCCTAGTGTTAGCCGGTATAAAATGGCTAACACTAACCCCCCCATTATTACCCCAGTACCCAATGCCACCAGGGGTACTGGGAAGAGCCGGGTGCCAGTGGTCCCGGAGCGTCAAAATTGGCGCTCCTGGACTGGGGTGGCAGCAGGCTGGTAAGATTTAGGCTGGGGAGGGCCTAAACCAATGGCTCTTCCCACCCTGGTGTTACCAGGCTGCTGTCGCTTGGTTTTTAACCCGGCTGGTTATGAAAATAGGGGGGACCCTATTCGTTTTTTAAAAATTATTTATTTATTTAAAAAAAAACAAAAACGCATAGGGTCCCCCTATTTTTGTAACCAGCCGGGTTATAAACCAAGCAACAGCAGCCTGGTAACACCAGGGTGGGAAGAGCCATTGGTTTAGACCCTCCCCAGCCTAAATTTTGACGCTCCGGGACCACTGGCACCCGGCTCTTCCCAGTACCCCTGCTGGCATTGAGTACTGGGGTAATAATGGGGGGGTTAGTGTTAGCCTTTTTATACCAGCTAACGCTAGGCCCCGACTTAGCAATGGATTCTGTCTATTAGACGGCTTCTACTACTAAGTCTATAAAGTAAAGAAATAAAGACAAGACACAAGTGAATTTTTTTTTTATTCAAATAAAAACACCCCCACACCCCTCATTGACCATTTTATAAAAAAAACAACAAACAACCGCTGGTCATCGGCGTAGTCCACGGAATCTGACGTAATGCACAGGATACCGATATCTGAAAAACAAAAAGGGAGAAACACAAAAAACACACAAACAGGAGCACAACACCCATCATTGTGAGCGGTGTTGTGCACCTTACAGTATGCAGCATCCTTACAGATCGCTGCTTACAGTCTGGCCCCCAAGGGGTTAAGGGAGGATGAATTGCATCCCCCTTAACCCCTTGGGTGCCAGACTGATGTCAGACTACACCCATCCCAGCAAGGAAGGGGTTAAGTGACCCCCCCCCTTCCTTACTGGGATGGGTGCAGTGCTGGGGAGGGGGTGGGGCGAGCTTTATACTCACCATCCGATGTCCCCATGTGTCCTTTTCGCTGGTCCGCAGCACAATGAAGTCACTGTGCTGCGGACCAGCTCTTTATATGTGCGCTGAGCCGATCAGCCAATCAGCTGAGCGCACATATAATTCATAATGTTTCTTCTAATAATGCTATTGTGATAACATAATTAGAAGAAACATTTGATGTTTTAATTAAAGTCAAGTATTGATTAGTACAGAAAGCTTTATTTACCGGGAATATAAATTAATGGCTTAATAGAGCTTCCTGTAATAATTAATATTTCATTAATAAAACACATTTTTGTTGTAATAAAATCAGTTTCGTTGTTCAATAATTTAATTTAAACGAATCCATCATTGTGCAATTAAATATACTGTAAAAAAATAAATATATATATAAATATACATTTATTTATATATATAAATTTATTTTAACAGTATATTTAATTGCACAATGATGGATTCGTTTAAATTTAATTATTGAACAATGAAACAGACTTTATTACAAAGAAAATGTGTTTTATTAATTAAATATATTAACCATGAGAGGCAACGGCATTACTGTAGAGGATCGCAAACCCCGGTAATAGCGATTCCTGTAAACTGTTTCCCTGCTTTCCCAGATGCATCCAGAGGTGTTTGCATCACTTTCTAAAGATTTTATTTGTTATTTTTAGTTGAACCATATTTCCAAGTAAATGACCGTATGTTTTCAGCCGCATGTCTATTTTTTCCCACGGCCGTAGTTTCAGCTGCACATTTCCGGACGCGTAAAAACTACGGCCGGAAATATACGTAGTGTGAACATAGCCTATAGAATGCAGAATATGTATATGCTGTATAACAATTATTATTACCTGGTCTATTATTGTTGGATGAATAAGCTTATAACATAGTTATCGTTATATCAGTATTAATAATACCAATGTTTTATCCAATATATAGATATATATATTTAGAGAGTGAGGGAAAGAGAGAGATTCAGACAAGGCACCAGCCATAGAGACACAGTTCTAGCAATGAGCAGTGTAAATAACTGCATAGAACAGCTGCAGCAATAGTTCTACAGTATAACATGACATCTGCTGCAAATTCCCAATATATTATTGTAAAGTAAGATATATGTCTAGTCACTAGGCCATATCCACAGCTTGTGCTGCCCCAGGCACAGCACCATGAGTGCCTAATGGCAAATACAGCCCTGCTCACCAACATAACCTGCTGACAAGAAAAGAACTGCCAAAGAAAACACAATATAAACCAGAATAACAAGCACTCTCCTTGTGCACATTCATTTTAGGTCAAATAAAAAAAGCGGAAATTGATCATCAGATCTGATCATCAGAAAATATGGTTACTAACAAAATCATAAGAAATAAAAGGTTCCACAATTGACAAACACAGACTGTCAAGATTATTAAGTTACTAAGCGGCAGTTCAAACAACATGGAGTAACAAACAATAGAAAGAAAGTCTTCTGTACTTTATACCTTACTTTATAATAGCTCTCTTGGTGCTTGATCCTGTGAAAAATGCTTTTTATCATAGGTGGATTGTGCCACCTGGGCAGGGCTTCATGACTGCGGCGCGACTTTGCCCCACACACATCAGACCCCGCTCCTCGGCAGCCATTGAAATGGGCCAGCCTAGAGCGATGGGGCCTAGACCTCTAGGTCGGCCCATTCAAATGGCCACGAGGAGGTGTTGCCTAGACGGCCATGACGGCACAGAAGTGCAAGGCTAAGGCGGAATTTAGGCTGTATAGCTGTCCTCATACAGAAAATGCTTAATAGATGCTATTTGATAAATTTGTCACATCTGATGACTGTTCTAAGTTAAGACTATTACCAACTATTAGGGCATGTGCACACTATGGAATCCGCTCAGATAGCTTCCAGCGGATTCCATGCTCGCTCGTGCTTGATATTCCGTTGCTCATATAGACTCCATTCTATGATCAATTCTTTGGGCGTATGGCGAAATCCCTCTGAGCATAGAATGGAGCCTATGTGACCGGTGGAATTTGAAGTGGGAGTGCAGGGGGGCAAGCGACGGAATCCCCTGGAAGCTATCCGTGTGGATTCTGTAGTGTGCGCTGTCATTACCTATAAATAATGATAAATAAGCAGGGGAGGGATATAAAACATCTTTGCAATTTACTTCATTATTTTTTTTAACCTGTTTTCTATATGGAATATAGTACAATCCTATACATCCGGCCACTAGGTGTCTCACTAGAGAACTGCAGTTGTGGCCCCGTCACTAAGGACAGTTGGTCTTTAGTAACAGAAATGCAGACTAAATGCAGGAAGTGATGTCAGTTTTCCCTCTGCGCTGCTTACACTGGACCAGTGATAATGAATGCTGATTAGCCAACAGCCGTGCATGCCCCTGTACACGCCGCAGTGCACTGGGTGCTATTCTGATAAATTTGACGCAAGTATACATGACACCGTCCCAGCTCTATGCAGGGGATATCGTCCCACTGGGACAGCGGGCCCGTCCCCAGTGCATAGTGCGGGGCCGATGCACCACAAAAGAATGTCGCCGAGGGCGGTTACTGAGCAAGGTTTCAAAAACCAGCAATCGGGCTATGCCCCAAGTGTATAGAGCTGGGACACTGCACGGCAAACGAATGGTGCCAAGTGCGAGGCGGGATTTCAAAAACAGGACCACGCAACTGGCGCTGATTGGCTAATGTTAAATATTGGTACTTTGGCTTTAAAGACATAAACAATGATAAACTTCCCCCACAGTTCATCAATCAGATCCTGTTCACTTCACCATGGTTCTGGAAGTCAATCTGCAGGTTCTATGACCTCACGTAGTAAATGAGATTCATGCTGGTGTTCAGGAGTTCTGATCATTAGTCACCAGAACTATTTGGGATGTCAGTACAGGGAAATGCTTTACTATAAATTTACATACAGATCCAATCCTGGCTCAGGTGACGGACAGGAGATGTGTACACGCTGCTGCTGTCACCAGGACTGGAAATCAGAGAATCCTGAAGTTTAATGTCATTCCTGCATGGAGGACAGGTGGCAGCCGGTCTGATGAAACTAGAGCCTTCTTTGAGGCTAGATCTATGAAACCAGACACAAAAATGTGAAAAGTGACCTGTCTGTCTGTTCAGCTGGTGGAGGCTATTCCTATCTATCTATTGCAGATTACATGCTGTGTTACATTGATTTATACAGCAGCGTACAATCTGCAGCTTACATGGGACGAGATGAGTCCAGCTCACTATTTGATCGAATTTCAGGAGTACTCTAAAGTACTCGATACTCCACCAAGTACCGCAAGCTGCTTGAGTAAAAATGATAGTCTCTTCCTCGCATGTTTGGCGGCTTTAATCAGCCAATAAACACGCGGGGAAGGGGCTGGGAGGTCCTGCTGGCACATCCATGTTGTCTGCAGGCATATCAGTGATTGGCCAGCTGCATCAGGTGACCTGAGTGTATATAGACTGGGTGTATATAGACTGGGTGTATTTAGATTGGGGTGTATATAGACTGGGGTGTATGTAGATCGGGGTGTATGCAGACTGGGTGTATATAGACTGGGTGCATACAGACTGGGGTGTATATAGACTCAGGGGGGGGGGGGATTTATCAAAGGGTGTAAAATATACACTGGTGTAAACTGCCCATAGCAACCAATTACAGCTCAGCTTTCAGCTCTGGTAAATTGAAAGACAAGCTGTGATTGGTTGCTGTGGGCACTTTACAACAGTGTATATTTTACACCCTTTGATAAATCTGGGCCTGGATGTATCTAGACCGGGTGTATATAGACTGAGTGTATATATATATATATATATATATATATATATATATATATTTATATATATATATATATGTATAAACTGGGGTGTATATCGACTGTGTGTATATAGACTGGGGTTTTTATAGACCGAGTGTATATAGGCTGGGTGTATAGATGCTGGGCGTATATATGCTGGCTGTATACAGGACTAGTAATCTGTCAGTGTGGGAAAAAAAAACCTATTCCATGCAATATACAAGTACCGTGTTTTCGCAAAAATAAGTCAGTGTCTTATATTAATTTTTGCTCCCAAAGATGCACTAGGTCTAGAGATGAGCGAACCTCGAGCATGCTTGAGTCCATCTGGACCCGAACGTTCGGCATTTGATTAGCTGGGGCTGCTGAAGTTGGATAAAGCTCTAAGGTTGTCTGGAAAACATGGATACAGTCAATGACTATATCCATGTTTTCCATATAGCCTTAGGGCTTTATCCAACTTCAGCAGCCCACGCTAATCAAATGCCGAACGTTCGAATTCGGATAGACTCGAGCATGCTTGTGGTTCGCTCATCTCTAGCTAGGTCTTATTTTCAAGGGATGTCTTATTTTTCCATGAAGAATTCACAATTATTGTTGAACAATAAAAATGAACATTTATTATATACTGTACAGTAGTTGTCAGCACAAACCAGCATAACCAGACATAACCCTGGCAGCGGGGGTCTTACATTCGGGGGATGCCTTATTTTAAACTATCCTGTAAATAGTTTACTATGTCGTATTTTCGGGGAATTATACGGATTAGTGATACTAGTATACAGCTAGTAATAGTCAGTAATCCAGTCCTCTCCTGTGCTTGGCTTCAATATTGCATGTATGATAGGCACGCACAGGTCTAGATCAGGGCTACCCCCTTTCTGTTTTATTAGGATTTATAAAAAACAGTGGTTGACCCATGGCGGATATACGTCATTACAAAACGTATTCCAACATATAGTAAGTGCCATTTCTTTAGTGTATAGCAGAAGTAATGTCTGGGGCTGCTATAGGAATAACACCAGAAGGTGTTCAGGAGTATAACCAGGAGGTGTTCAGGAGTATAACCAGGAGGTGTTCAGGAGTATAACCAGGAGGTGTTGTAGGAATAATGCTTATAGGTTTTATAAGAGTAATACCAGGAGGTGTTCAGGAGTAATGCTAGGAGGTGTTGTAGGAATAATGCTTATAGGTTTTATAAGAGTAATACCAGGAGGTGTTCAGGAGTAATGCTAGGAGGTGTTGTAGGAATAATGCTTGTAGGTTTTGAAAGAGTAATACCAGAAGATGTTGCAAAAGTAATGTTAGGAGGTGTTGTTGGAGTAATGCAAGGAGGTGTTGAAGGAGTAATGTGAGGAGGTGTTGAAGGAGTAACATCAGGAGGTGTTGCAGAAGTAATGTTAGGAGGTGTTGTGGGAGTAATGCCAGGAGGTGTTCAGGAGTAATGCCAGGAGGTGTTCAGGAGTAATGCCAGGAGGTGTTCAGGAGTAATGCCAGGAGGTGTTGCAGGAGTAACATCAGGAGGTGTTGCAGAAGTAATGCCAGGAGGTGGTCAGGAGTAATGCCAGGAGGTGTTGAAGAAGTAATGCCAGGAGGTATTCAGGAGTAATGCTAGGAGGTGTTGTAGGAGTAATGCCAGGAGGTGTTGTAGGAATAATGCTTGTAGGTTTTATAACAGTAATATCAGGAGGTGTTCAGGAGTAATATTAGAAGGTGTTGCAGAAGTAACGTTAGGAGGTGTTGCAGGTGTAATGCCAGGAGGTGTTGTAGGAGTAATGCCAGGAGGTGTTGTAGGAGTAATGCCAGGAGGTGTTGCAGGAGTAATGCCAGGAGGTGTTGCAGGAGTAATGCCAGGAGGTGTTGCAGGAGTAATGCTGGGAGGTGTTGCAGGAGTAATGCCAGGAGGTGTTGCAGGAGTAATGCCAGGAGGTGTTGCAGGAGTAATGCTGGGAGGTATTGCAGGAGTAATGCCAGGAGGTGTTGCAGGAGTAATGCCAGGAGGTGTTGCAGGAGTAACTTTGTGGCCCCTGAACCGGCACTAATAGTTTGATTCTGAGCACAGCTGTGTTGTAGTCCTGCAGCATAGGCTGGTTTACAGTATAGCCTTCTGTCATCCAAAAGTCCTTATAATACAGCAGCCTGGAAGTCTTAGATGCATCCATGCATGCTACCCCTGCCGTGCCAGTTCAATTTCTGTGGTGTTTTTACCCCTTTGAGGTTTTCAAGTGACCAGACACCCTCCCCTTTGCCGCTGAAAAAAACGTTCAAATCTCCCATTGACTTAAATGGCATTAGTCGAGCATTTGAAAATACTCAACTTGTCTAACAAGCATTCCATCCCACTAATATGGGGCTTTTTTTTTTTTTTTACAATTTATTTTTCGTTTTCCAATTTTATCTATTTTTTTTATCATTTGCCAGTTCTCGACCACATTTGCTATTCGTTAAATAGTTTTTTTTGCAATTTTTTATGATATTGCTGAAATATAAATGTAAAAAAAAAAAACCAGAACAAGTACATACATGTGAACTATGAAAAATAGACCTTCTATGGGTTTAAAATAATACTACAACAAACATGCTGGAACATGCTGCATAAAAACAAAAATAGAAAACAATTTAACTGTATCAACTTATTAACAATGAATTAAAATGGAAATGATCTGGATCTGTTATTTATTTTAAGCAGCCCTTGATTCCAGATCACTGAACATACAAATTGTAAGAAACAAAAGGAAAGAAATGATTGAGAGACTGGTACATAGTAAGCGAGGACCCTGCGTGTAAGAGCAGCACAGGAAACCTCAGAAATGGTGTCAGTACAGTACGATTGTACAATGTCTCCTTTTCATCGCAAGTTATCGCCACCGAGACACCTTGGTTTATCACTCCACCAGGTCGCTATGATCATCAGCACTGCTTAACATTGTCTGTCCCGGCAGTACGGAGACCAATGAAGAACTAGAAAATGACGGGCACAAATGAGAAGGCATGACATTGAGTACAAACCAGATGTCCATCTACAGGTATTCCATTGACCACATGCCACCACTATTGTGGTGCAGAGGAGGGTGAGAGTGGAGGCTGGAATGGAGGTCTGTCCTTTATACTTGTGAGTTCTGCTTTTGTCTCAGACATAGTGATAGCTGTACAGGAAACAGATCACTGATCTCAGGGAGACGAGCCAAAGATAACTCTGTCGGCTACCGGCTAAAGCACTTAATACAGTGAAATACTAGGTGTATTGCTCCCTGGGATATATGAACATGGAAAAAAGAGCATGTGGAGCCATAGGGCCACTTAATGTGGTTGTTTTGGTGGTTTCCCTACAGGAGCCACCCCTTGGCTGGGCTCTTCCTGGAGAGATATTTGGCTAGTCCTGTGTTTTGAGACTCTTTAATGTGGCTCCACTGGATCTTTTTTGCATGTTCATAGCTGGAGATTGTTGTGGAGACCATGTGGACAACACTATGATGAGGGAACATCACACAGGTCTTGCTCCTGGGATTATGGTGTGGGGTGGCACAATGTACAAGGGTCAGACCACTCTAGTCTTCATTCCAGGAACACTAACAGTTCAGGGTTCCATTGATTTATTGGTGGCACCAGTGCCCATTTCTCTGAAGGGTTCCATGAGCTGTATGGTGCTCATGCCACTGAGAGCTTCCTGTGTGGCCTACCATGTTAACACGGCCTGCAGCACCTTTGGACTTGTCTTCCATCAAGCACATCTGGGATCTCATTGGTCGGTAACTTCAAAGTGATCTGCCCGCTGCGGATCTTGATTATTTGTGCGCCCGAGCGTATTCCAGCATGGCAGAGCATTCATCACAACCATAACCTCATAGATGTTAGTGCAAGTATTTCTACACGCGGCACTCTAACTTGAAATTAAATAAATCAAATTTTTTTAAAATATTTTATTTTCACATTATTGATATCAATCCTGTGATTTTCATAATTTCACACGTTTTGGAGACCACCCTTTGACTTCAAAGCAAAATCAATTCTTCTAGGTACATTTCCACACATGTTTTGAAGGAACTCTGCGGGGAGGTTCCAACCATCTTGGAGAACAAACCTCAACTCTTCCGTGGATGTAGGCCAGTCCATCATGTAATCTTTAAGAAACTCAATGATGTAAAGATCAGAGCTCTGTGGGGTTATATTATGTCTTGGACTCCTTGTTCTGCTTATGCTGAATGTAGGTAAAAGGTTTATGCACACAAAAAATCACACCTCTTTTTTATTGGAAAAATAAATAAATATATATATATATATATATATATATATATATATATACATATATATATATTACAACACCCAATAGGTTATACAACTAATCCAAGTGTCGGTAAGTTTTACATCCTACAAAAATAAAATCAAAGGGAGACTAACATATTGCATAGCATTCCTGTAGAGAGAACTAGACATCCTTCATATGTAGCCATCACAGAACATAGGCTATGGGTAATGGATATGGGTCATTTGCTTAGTTTTTGAAGAATGACAAAAGCTGCAGAAAGGTTTTCATTGGTTCCTTGAGGATAATGTGGGTCACTGGTGTAGTGAGGGGAAGTGTTGAAATCTGTGTTACCAGGATGATAAACCTTCAGGAACGACCAGAAACACAATGAGACGTGTCATCACTTCATCACACTCAATCTCCAGACTGTAAAGTAGCCAAATAGTTCTATCAAGAAAGTGGCGTAAAAGTAAAAATAACAACTCTACGTGAAGATGACACCAACATCTTATTAAAATATTAAGAGGTTTACATAGAAGTTTATATCTTTATATCCATTTGCTAAACAATTTTAACTGTAATAAAAGGCATTTCATCTAAGTTCATTAGTATGTATACAGGTAATATGTGGTCTATGGCTGTATCCATGTTTTCCAGGACCCCCTAGGCCAGCATCCAACTTCAGCAGCAATTAAATCGATGACGTGCGATCGGGTTTGTACAAACCTAAGTTTGCTTAAAGTTCACTCATCTCTAGCATTTTTCTTTATTGTCACCTTCCAGGAGCCATAACTTTTAAAAACTTTTTGAGATAGCTATACGAGGCTTGTTTTTTGTGGGACAAATTTTACTTTTAAATAGATATATGAAAGGTACCATGCGTTTCCTGGCAGGGTCAGCAGTTTGGAATGTGCATTGCAGCAGATTCAGCCGTTTAAAGTAGAGATGGGCAACCTTCAGCCCTCCAGATTTTGCTAAATTACACCTTCCATCAGCTTTAATTTTGGTTATCCAGTTATGATGGAAATTGTATCTTTTCAACAGCCGGAGGGCCGAAGGTTCCCCGTCCTTGATTTAAAATAATTCGGATTAACACCTACAATGCATGTAGTACAGCTATCGATTCAATACAGGCAACACTTACCGACAAAACACAATTGCATAGTGTATTTATGTATTGGGTAAGGGCGATGAGATGAATTCACTTTGTATTCTTCTTCTAGCTATTCTTCTGTGATTTAACCCTTTGAGGACCAAGGGCAAACTGACCCAGTGACCGCGGCAATTTTCATTTTTGCGCTTTTGTTTTTTCCTCGCCTTCTAAGAGCTCTTGCACTTTCATTTTTCTATCTACAGGGCCATGTAAGGGCTTGTTTTTTTTTTTCAATAATAGGTGTACTTTGTAATGGCATCTTTCATTTTACCAAAATATTATTTATGAAAATATAAATTGTTGAAATTGGAAAAAAGAATGCAAGGGGGGATTGCAGACGGAGGTCACTGGAGGATCTAAGGTTGCGTGAGGAACGGTAGCGGGAGATCAGGTCAGAGATGTACAGAGGGGACAGGTTTTGGATGGCCTTGTACGTCACGGTCAACAATTTAAAATGAATACCTTGGGCAATGGGGAGACAGAGGAGGGACTGGCAGAGGGGAGAGGCGTAAGAGGAGTGAATGGTCAACTGTGTCGAAGGCAGAAGATAAGTCAAGGAGAAGGAGCACAGAGTATTGGCGTGAAGATTTGACAGTTAAAAGGTCATTAGCCACTTTGGTGAGGGCAGTTTCTGTGGAGTGTTGGGGGCGAAAGCCGGATTGCAGAGAGTCAAAAAGCGAGTTGGATGAAAAGTGGGAGGATAGTTCATGGTAGACATGTTGTTCCGTGAGTTTTGAGGCAAAGGGGAGAAGTGAGATGGGGCGGTAGCTGGATAAGGAAGTAGGGTCAAGGGATGGTTTTTTTTAAGGATCGGTGTTATGGTTGCATGTTTGTATGGAGATGGGAAGACACCAGAAGTTAGTGATAGATTGAAGAGACGTGTTAGTGCTGGGACAAGTGCTGAGGAGAGGTTGGGGATAAGGTGGGATGGGATTGGGTCAAGTGCGCAGGTGGTGAGGTGCGAGAGAGATGTTCTTCAGTGACGATGGAGAGAAGAGTTAGTGGGGACGAGCACTGGACAGGCATGAGGGGGAGCTGAGGGGACTGTAAGGTGAAGCTTACCCTGTGCCTACGTAATGCACTATATGGTAAAAGCGGCATGATACCACTATTCTATAGGTCAGTCCGAACACAACCATATGAAGGTTTACGCAGATTTTCTGTGTGTTTTTTTTTTAAGAAATCCTTCTTTTTTGCAATTATTATTAAAATGACCCTATTATGACTCTTATAACAGTTTTATTTTTTCCAATAAAACATATAAAAATAAATTAACATAGTATATACCATAGCGTGCGTAATTTTCCGATTTATTAAAATATAATGTATATATATAAATATATGGTGAACGGCGTAAACTTAAAGAGGGGGTAAAAAATTATAAAAAGTGATCAAAACGTCCTATCTACACAAATATGGGATATGGGATATGAGATCATGGCGCAAAAAGTGATGCCCCATATAGCCCCGTAGGTGTCATGCGGGTATCAGCTCTGTTACAAGGTCCTTAACAATTTGGCTCACTGACATGAGAAAGATTGTCATGGTAACCGAGCAATGTTCTTTACTATTAAGTAGCAGAGGTCAGTCAGTAATGTAGCAGAGCTGAGAGCCGCATGACACAGCAGACCTGAGTCGGTGTTGTAGCAGAACTGATACCCGCGTGAAACAGCAGAGCTGAGTTGGTGTTGTAGCGGAGCTGATACCCGCTATCAAACCCGCTCTTAAAGAGCCAGGGCCACATTCGCTTATAAAGGGAAACTACCAAAGTTGCCCTTAAAGGTAAGGTACCAAAGTTGCTCTTAAAAGGGCGGTACCAAAGTCGCTCTTAAAGGGACATTACATAACTCGCTCTTAAAAGCATGGTACCAAAGTAGCTTTTAACCCTTTAAGGACAGAGCCAATTTCGATTTTTGCGTTTTCGGTTTTTCCTCCTTGTGCTTAAAAGGCCATAGCAGTTGCATTTTTCCACCTAGCGACCCACATGAGCCCTTATTTTTTGCGTCACTAATTGTACTTTGCAATGACAGGCTGAATTTTTGCATAAAGTACACTGCGAAACCAGAAAAAAATTCAAAGTGTGGGGAAATTGAAAAAAAAAAAACGCATTTTGTTTATTTGGGGGAAATGTGTTTTTACGCCATTCGCCCTGGGGTAAAACTGACTTGTTATATATGTTCCTCAAGTCGTTACGATTAAAACGATATGTAACATGTATAACTTATATTGTATCTGATGGCCTGTAAAAAATTTAAACCATTGTCAACAAATATACGTCACTTAAAATCGCTCCATTCCCAGGCTTATAGCGCTTTTATCCTTTGGTCTATGGGGCTGTGTGAGGTGTCATTTTTTGCGCCATGATGTGATCTTTCTATCGGTACCTTGATTGCGCATATACGACTTTTTGATCGCTTTTTATTACAATTTTTCTGGATTTGATGCGACCAAAAATGCGCAATTTTGCACTTTGGGATTTTTTTGCGCTGACGCCGTTTACCGTGTGAGATCAGGAATGTGATTAATTAATAGTTCGGGCGATTACGCACGCGGCGATAGCAAACATGTTTGTTTATGTATTTATTTATTTACTTTTATTTATAACCTGGGAAAAGGGGGGTGATTCAGACTTTTATTAGGGGAGGGGGCTTTTTACTATTAACAACACTTTTTTTTTACTTTTACACTTATACTAGAAGCCCCCCTGGGGGACTTCTAGTATAAGTGCTCTGATCTCTCATTGAGATCTCTGCAGCATAGATTTGCTGCAGAGATCCATGAGATCGGCACTCGTTTGCTTTCGGCTGATGCAGCCGGAAACAAACGAGTGCCGAGCCGAGGACGGCGCCATCTTGGACGCGTCCCCGGCTGGCTTCAGTTACGGAGATCGCTCCTCCGGGATAACATCCCGGAGGAGCGATCTCCTCCACTAGACACCAGGGAACGGCTGAATCCGGTAATCGGATGCAGCTGTCATGTTTGACAGCTGCATCTGATTACTGTATTAGCGGGCACGGCGATCGGACCGTGCCCGCTAATACCTACGGTCCCGGGCTACTCGCGGCACCCGGGACCGGCGCGGTTCAGAGCGGGGTCGCCGCGCGGCCCCGCTCTGAACTTCCTTACCGGCATCAGGGCGTAAATTTACGCCCGATGTCGTTAAGGGGTTAAAAAGACAGTACCAAAGTCACTCTTAGGGTGCCTTCACACGTAGCGGATTTTCCGCTGCGGATTTGACTAAATGAATGAACACAGCATCAAATCCGCACCATTAAATCCGCTGCGGATCCGCAGCAGATTTGACAGTGCGGATTTAATGCTGTGTTCATTCATTTAGTCAAATCCGCTGCGGATTCGCAGCGGAAAATCCGCTACGTGTGAAGGGATGGTACATAAGTCATTTTTAAAGGGACAGCACTAAAGTTGCTCTTCAAAGGGATTGTAGCAGAGTCGCTCTTAAAGGGACAGTACCAAAGTCGTTCTTAAAGGAAGGGGAATCAAGGGTTAAAGTTTTTCCTAATGGGAAGTCACTGTTAAAGGGGTGCTCTTCAAGCACTATTTCCCTGGTTTGACCTTTGTCTTGACTATTCTCGGTTTTCTTATTTGTAGCTTATCCGTGACTGGTTGCTTTAGATGCAGACTGTTGACTTGTTTAAAGTGATCCTGTACCCCCACCCTCCTTACTGTATGTGCGGTCCTCTCCACCATCCACAAGCTTAGTCAAAGTGTCACCTAGGTGGGGATTGGCAGCAGTTGGGCCCCCTCTCCTATATAGCAGAAGTTGGGGCCCTTCTCCTATATGGACAGTGTTACCTAGGCAGGGCTTTATGACAGTTGGGGCCCCTCTCTTATATGGACAGTGTCACCTAGGCAGGGCTTTATGACAGTTGGGGCCCCTCTCATATATGGACCGTGTCACGTAGGCAGGGGTTTATGACAGTTGGGCCCCCCTCTCTTATATGGACAGTGTAACCTAGGCGGGGCTTTATGACAGTTGAGGCCCCTCTCTTATATGGACAGTGTTACCTAGGCAGGGCTTTATGACAGTTGGGGCCCCTCTCCTATATGGACAGTGTCACCTAGGCAGGGCTTTATGACAGTTGGGGCCCCTCTCATATATGGACCGTGTCACGTAGGCAGGGGTTTATGACAGTTGGGCCCCCCTCTCTTATATGGACAGTGTAACCTAGGCGGGGCTTTATGACAGTTGAGGCCCCTCTCTTATATGGACAGTGTTACCTAGGCAGGGCTTTATGACAGTTAGGGCCCCTCTCCTATATGGACAGTGTCACCTAGGCAGGGCTTTATGACAGTTGGGGCCCCTCTCTTATATGGACCGTGTCACGTAGGCAGGGGTTTATGACAGTTGGGCCCACTCTCTTATATGGACAGTGTCACCTAGGCGGGGCTTTTTGACAGTTGGGGCCCCTCTCCTATATGGACAGTGTCACCTAGGCAGGGCTTTATGACAGTTGGGGCCCCTCTAATATATGGACAGTGTCACCTAGGCAGGGGTTTATGACAGTCGGGCCCCCTCTCCTATATGGACAGTTGTTCTATTAAAAGCTTACAACGCATCAAAGGGATCTCAGTGATGAAAGGCGTCAGACAATAGAAGGGTACAGTAAAAAATTTGCAAGACATTAGATTTACCCTGGCACAACAGTGACATTATCAAGAACTGGGTGTCCCTCAAAAGTTGATGAAAAAAGAAAAGAAAATTTGGAATGAGGCTGCCAAGAGTCTACAACATTAAAGGGGTTATCCAGCGCTACAATAACATGGCCACTTTTACCCCTACTGTTGTCTCCAGTTCAGGTGTGGTTTGCAATTAAGCTTCATTTACTTCAATGGAACTGAGTTTCAAAACCCCACCCAAACTGGAGACAACAGTAGGGGGAAAGTAGCCATGTTTTTGTAGCGCTGGATAACCCCTTTAAAGGAACTGCAGGAATGTAAGTACTGGTTGTGTACTGCATGTGACACCCATATTCTGGTTATGTCTGGTATGTGAGATCAGGCAGCTAAACGGAAGCCTTCTCTGAAGAAGAAAAACATCCAAAACATGCTATGCTTTTCCATAACCTGCATAAAGTCTGCCAAAAGTATGGTGGAAACGTGGTCTGATGAGCCAAGGTTAAACTTTGTCTGTAATTCCAAAAGGTATATTTGATACGAAGGGAACACTGTGTATCACCAACAGAGAACACCACAGCCACAGTAATGTATGGTGGAGGCACCATTATGCTTTAGGGGTGTTTCTTTTGCTGAAAAGTAAAATATTACCATCACTGGTTACTATTTAACATTTAACCTCACAAATCTTGGGGGAGTTTTTCACACAGCGCACTTTGCAGTACAACTGACTGTAGATCCAAACACAATGATACTAAGGTTTACATAGATTTTGTAATATTTTACCATACTCTAACATACTGGTTGCTATGTGCTTCTATTTTACAAACTTTGATAAATCTGGGTTTATATATATTAGTCCTATGCTTTTAGAGCAGAGCGATGGTCATTAACCTAGACAACAAGCTGTGAACAAGAGGAGGCACACATCGGGAGGCACTTTGCTCAGACCATGCATTTGTAAAAGGATTTACCTTGATGTGTCCTAGTTTAACTGCTAGTCGAGATGGGAACATCCCTTTAAAAGATAAGTTCGGTGAAAATTTTTATTAAAGTATTGTATTGCCCCTGTTAGGAACCGGACAGCAGGACAAGACAAACAGTGAGCCCTAAGCTCAGCCCCGCCCACTGTCCTCTACCTATTTGCCACAATCCGCCCTAAAATGGCGGCGAGCAACTGGGCGGCAGTCCCTGCGCTGGCTAGGTGGGACACAAGGACAAGACAGACAGACAAAACACAATAACGAATGGTCAACAGTCCGGGTCACAACAAACGGGCAGCAAAAGTACAAAATCACAATCCGAAGGCAAAGTCAATATACAGGCAGTATGGTCAGGGGCAGGCAGCAAACAAGAATGGTCAGAAAGGCAAAGCAGGGTCAGAATAAACAGAGCAAGAGTAGCAAACACAGAACCAGGCAGAGACAAGCTCAATATCCGGCAATGAGAGCACAGACTGGGTTAGTTATATAGGAGGCCAGGATTCACGTAATTGGACCATCCCCCTGATCTCCAAGCACAGACACCTGAGAACAAGACAGATCCACTGGCAGGATGACCTGTCAGTCACAGCAGAACCCAAACACAGATTAACCATGACATGGCCAGACAGAATTCAGCAGGTGAAGTCGGGTGTGTCTCCCAACAAAGGTGAGCATATAAACCAGTGTTCACACACTGCAAACAAAACACAGAAACAGGATACAAGAAAATCAGTGCCTTCTCGGCCGAACAGCACGAGCCGAGGGGCGCATAATGCTCCGCAGAGATACCATCCTGACAGTACCCCCCCTTTTACGAGGGGCCTCAGGACCCTCACAGGACTCAACTTCGCTTAGAAGATTGCCATCTGACTCCCATTCATCAGAAGAAGAGTCCATGGCATGGAGAACAGGCTTACTGACAGGACGAGCAGAAGAACATGATAAATTGGCATCAGATACAGGCAAATCAGTTACAGTAGAACTAGCAATGTTTATTTCGCCGGAGGGTACCTGTGCGCCCAAGTGACCTTCCTGGGAGTCACCTGGACGCCGATGATCTGGGTGCAGGTTTTCTTGCCGCTTGGGACGCTTGTGGCAGAAACTGATGAAGTGGCTACTGTCACCACAGTAATAACACAGACCGTTGTGTCTACGATGTTCTCGCCTGGTCCTGGCGTCCAATTGTCCCAGCTGCATGGGCTCGTCCTCATGTATATCAGGGATAACAACAGAGTGTTTGACAGAGCAGGGGACAGAGGTCTTAGAAGGGTCAGAGCCTACTTTCTCCCTATGTCTGTCACGGAGCCTACGGTCTATGCGAATAGCCAAATTCATGGCCTGCTTTAGGGTGGAAGGATCTGGGTGTCCTGTCCAGGCATCCTTAATGCCATCAGACAACCCCTGCTTAAATCTGCATCTAAGCGCAGGATCGTTCCATCCGGATGGAACGCACCACTGGCGGAACTCGGCACAATACTCCTCCACTGGTCGCTTGCCCTGTCTCAAAACTGTCAACTGCCTCTCAGCTGCTGCTGCCCTGTCAGGGTCATCATACAGTAATTCCAATGCGGAGAAAAACTGATCCACAGAAGACAATTCAGTGGCATCTGGAGGCAAAGAAAAGGCCCACTCCTGCGGAGGTCCTTGTAAGAGTGACATAATAATGCCCACTCTCTGGCTCTCATCCCCAGAGGACCGGGGACAAAGTCTGAAAAACAACTTACATCCCTCTCTGAAGATCCGAAAGGCCCTTCTCTCGCCTTTGAACCTATCAGGAAGCTGCACTGGAGGTTCTGGGGGAACAGCAGCAGATAGCATGGCATTTTGGCCCAGGAAAGACTCTACCTGCTGCACCCGTTGCGTAAGGTCCAGAACAAGCTGGTTGAGACTTTGCATTTGCTCAACCAGAGCTTTCATGGGGTCCATAGCAAGGTGGAGAGAGAGAAGAGAAAGAAAAAAAAAGTATGGCCGGATATTCTGTTAGGAACCGGACAGCAGGACAAGACAAACAGTGAGCCCTAAGCTCAGCCCCGCCCACTGTCCTCTACCTATTTGCCACAATCCGCCCTAAAATGGCGGCGAGCAACTGGGCGGCAGTCCCTGCGCTGGCTAGGTGGGACACAAGGACAAGACAGACAGACAAAACACAATAACGAATGGTCAACAGTCCGGGTCACAACAAACGGGCAGCAAAAGTACAAAATCACAATCCGAAGGCAAAGTCAATATACAGGCAGTATGGTCAGGGGCAGGCAGCAAACAAGAATGGTCAGAAAGGCAAAGCAGGGTCAGAATAAACAGAGCAAGAGTAGCAAACACAGAACCAGGCAGAGACAAGCTCAATATCCGGCAATGAGAGCACAGACTGGGTTAGTTATATAGGAGGCCAGGATTCACGTAATTGGACCATCCCCCTGATCTCCAAGCACAGACACCTGAGAACAAGACAGATCCACTGGCAGGATGACCTGTCAGTCACAGCAGAACCCAAACACAGATTAACCATGACATGGCCAGACAGAATTCAGCAGGTGAAGTCGGGTGTGTCTCCCAACAAAGGTGAGCATATAAACCAGTGTTCACACACTGCAAACAAAACACAGAAACAGGATACAAGAAAATCAGTGCCTTCTCGGCCGAACAGCACGAGCCGAGGGGCGCATAATGCTCCGCAGAGATACCATCCTGACAGCCCCCCAAAAGGTATACATGGCTGCCCGGGTGATTGCTAGATCGTCCGGGCAGCCCATAGCATACAGCAGCGGTCTGCTGCCGCCGCTCCTATTCCCTGAAGCGACGGCAGCAGATCGTTGCTGTATGAGTCGTTTGTTTTTCAACATCTGCAACGATCAGCTGATTGTTGCCTTCTATTCCATGGGACGATTATCGGCCATAACGTAATATGGCCTTAAGGATCAAGATGGAATTCAGTCCTTCAGTAGGTCACCTTATAGCAACCAGTCTGCAGTCTCCTCTGGAGTTGTCTGAACACATCGGGGGAGGCGGCTGCCACATTATCGATCGTAATTGTAATAATTTGTTCCAACCAAAAATGATTTCAAGATGGGTTTCAAGCAGCGACAGAACCTGAGGTGTGGGAATCCTCAACAAGAAAACTCTTACTGGTTTGCACTTTGGAGCCAATGAACTTTAATGGCTGTGACCTCTGTGTATATCCTGATGTCTAACATCACCACTGCCTCCTCTATAGATCATCGAGACGGATGGAAGTTCTATCAGCCCTGAGTGACTAGAGAGCCCAAGGACCCCCCGGGGCAAAGCAGGAATATAGAGGGACCCCCTGGGCAGTGCAGGAATATAGAGGGACCCCCTGGGCAGTGCAGAAATATAGAGGGACCCCCTGGGCAGTGCAGGAATATAGAGGGACCCCCTGGGCAGTGCAGAAATATAGAGAGACCCCCTGGGCAGTGCAGGAATATAGAGCGACCCCCCGGGGCAGTGCAGGAATATAGAGGGACCCCCGGGGCAGTGCAGGAATATAGAGGGACCCCCGGGGCAGTGCAGGAATATAGAGGGACCCCCCGGGGCAGTGCAGGAATATAGAGCGACCCCCCGGGGCAGTGCAGGAATAGAGAGGGACCCCCGGGGCAGTGCAGGAATATAGAGGGACCCCCGGGGCAGTGCAGGAATATAGAGGGACCCCTGGGGCAGTGCAGGAATATAGAGGGACCCCCGGGGCAGTGCAGGAATATAGAGGGACCCCCGGGGCAGTGCAGGAATAGAGAGGGACCCCCGGGGCAGTGCAGGAATATAGAGGGACCCCCGGGGCAGTGCAGGAATACAGAGGGACCCCTGGGGCAGTGCAGGAATATAGAGGGACCCCCGGGGCAGTGCAGGAATATAGAGGGACCCCCGGGGCAGTGCAGGAATAGAGAGGGACCCCCGGGGCAGTGCAGGAATATAGAGCGACCCCCAGGGCAGTTCAGAAATATGGAGGGAACCCCGGGGCAGAGCAGGTATAGCGGAACCCCCGGGGCAGTGCAGTAATATACAGGGACCCCGGGGCAGTGCAGGAATATAGAGGGACCCCCCGGGCAGAGCAGGTATAGCGGAACCCCCGGGGCAGTGCAGTAATATACAGGGACCCCGGGGCAGTGCAGGAATATAGAGGGACCCCCGGGGCAGTGCAGGAATATAGAGGGACCCCCGGGGCAGTGCAGGAATATAGAGAGACCCCCGGGGCAGTTCAGAAATATGGAGGGAACCCCGGGGCAGAGCAGGTATAGCAGAACCCCCGGGGCAGTGCAGTAATATACAGGGACCCCCGGGGCAGTGCAGGAATATAGAGGGACCCCGGGGCAGTGCAGGAATATACAGGGACCCCCAAGTTAAAGCAGGGATAATGGGACCCCCGGGGCAGTGCAGGAATATAGAGGGGCCCCCGGGGCAGTGCAGGAATATAGAGGGACCCCCGGGGCAGTGCAAGAATATACAGGGACCCCCAGGGCAGAGCAGGATTATAGAGCGACCCCCGGGGCAGTGCAGGAATATAGAGGGACCCCGAGCAGTGCAGGGATAGGGGGACCCACAGGGCAGTGTAAGAATATACAGGGACCCCCGAGGCACAGCAGGAATATAGAGGGACCCCTGGGGCAGTGCTGGAATATAGAGGGACCCCAAGGGCAGTGCAGGAATATAGAGGGACCCCCGGGGCAGTGCAGAGATAGGGGGACCCACAGGGCAGTGCAGAATTCTCACAGCCTCCCCCCAGGCAGACACAACCAATGTCAGACTGGGGTATCTGGGACCCACCAGAGGAAATGATCCTGGGGGCCCACTAATGAAGAACTAGTGAGAAACGACATGTCAGTCAGCATTAGTGCAGATTCTAAAGCTGGGGGCCCACCGGAGGAGCCCCAGTTCTCTGGTGGGCCAGGTCAACACTGGACACAGCCTCCCCCGGGGTCTCACAGCCCCCCCAGGGGGTGACATAGCCTCTTCCGAGGTGACACAGCGTCCTCTCAGGGTCTCACAGCCTCCTCCGGGGTCTCACAGCCTCCTCCTGGGTGACACAGCCTCCTCCGGGGTCTCAGCCTCCTCCGGGGTCTTACAGCCTCCTCTCGGGGTGACACAGCCTCCTTTGGGGTCTCACAGCCTCCTCCGGGGTCTCACAGCCTCCTCCGTGGTGACAGAGCCTCCTCCTGGGTGACACTGCCTCCTCTCGGGGTCTAACAGCCTCCTCCGGGGTCTCACAGCCTCCTCCGGGGTGACACAGCCTCCTCCTGGGTGACACAGCCTCCTCCGGGGTCTTACAGCCTCCTCTCGGGGTGACACAGCCTCCTTTGGGGTCTCACAGCCTCCTCCGGGGTGACAGAGCCTCCTCCTGGGTGACACAGCCTCCTCCGGGGTCTTACAGCCTCCTCTCGGGGTGACACAGCCTCCTTTGGGGTCTCACAGCCTCCTCCGGGGTGACAGAGCCTCCTCCTGGGTGACACTGCCTCCTCCTGGGTGACACTGCCTCCTCTCGGGGTCTTACAGCCTCCCCCGGGGTGACACAGCCTCCTCCTGGGTGACACAGCCTCCTCCTGGGTGACACAGCCTCCTCCGGGGTCTCACAGCCTCCTCCCGGGTGACACAGCCTCCTCCGGGGTGACACAGCCTCCTCTCAGGGTCCCACAGCCTCCCCCCGGGTGACACAGCCTCCTCCGGGGTGACACAGCCTCCTCTCAGGGTCCCACAGCCTCCCCCCGGGGTCCCGGTGACCTCTGAGCTCTGTCTGGCCCCTCCCAGTCGGGTTGTGCGGCGCCTCCACCACCCCCTGCACGCTCCGAGCATTGTGAGGCTGGGGCTGGAGCCGCCGTGTTGTGTTACAGACGGGAGAGGAGAGGAGGGCAGCGGCTCCATCATGGCGGGGACGAGAAGCGGCACCGGGGCTGGACTCCTGCGCTCTGCCCTCGCCTGGCTGCTCTGCACGGTGTACGGTGAGTGGAGACTCGGGGAGGGGGCGGGGTTGCTGGCTCGGGGACCGGAGCTCCGGAGAGGGGTCCCGGCCGGTGTCACCGAGCTCATACAACTTTTCTCGCCGCGTCATCGTGCCCGCAGCTCCCCCGCCCTGCGGCTGCTCCCCGGGGACCTGGCCGAGCCCTGCGGCTGCTGTCACTCGTGTCTGGGTGAGGACCGTTACTTGTGCCCGGCTGCGCGGATGTGGGGAGCCGACATGTGGTGGAGCCGACATTCCTCCACAGGGTCCCGCAGCATCATCCCCCCGCCTGCCCGGGCACAGCTGCCCCCTGCCCGCCCGGCTCACTCCCTTCTGCCTTTTAAACTTTAGAGTTCGGCAGCAACAGAACCCCCCCTCCCCTCCCCGAGGGAGCCGCACAATGTGTACGGGATCCAGGCCTGGGTGGCTGCGGGACCGGCCACATCACCCGGTGACCCCGGAGACCATTGCGCTGATGTCACCGAGAAGGAGGCGGCTGAAGTTGTGATGTGTGTGACAACCTGCGCTGTGGTTACCACCTGTGCCTGCAGAGCTGCACTCCTCTACTGGGAACACCGGTGATAGGTGACACCCTGCAGAGCTGCACTCCTCTACTGGGAACACCGGTGATAGGTGACACCCTGCAGAGCTGCACTTCTCTCCTGGGAACACTGGTGATAGGTGACACCCTGTAGAGCTGCACTCCTCTACTGGGGACCCGGGTGATAGGTGACACCCTGCAGAGCTGCACTCCTCTACTGGGGACCCGGGTGATAGGTGACACCCTGCAGAGCTGCACTCCTCTCCTGGGAACACCGGTGATAGGTGACACCCTGCAGAGCTGCACTTCTCTCCTGGGAACACCAGTGATAGTTGACACCCTGCAGAGCTGCACTCCTCTCCTGGGAACACCGGTCATAGGTGACACCCTGCAGAGCTGCACTTCTCTCCTGGGAACACCAGTGATAGGTGACACCCTGCAGAGCTGCACTCCTCTACTGGGAACACCGGTCATAGGTGACACCCTGCAGAGCTGCACTCCTCTACTGGGGACCCGGGTGATAGGTGACACCCTGCAGAGCTGCACTTCTCTCCTGGGGACCCGGGTGATAGGTGACACCCTGCAGAGCTGCACTCCTCTACTGGGAACACTGGTGATAGGTGACACCCTGTAGAGCTGCACTCCTCTCCTGGGGACCCGGTGATAGGTGACACCCTGCAGAGCTGCACTTCTCTCCTGGGAACACCAGTGATAGGTGACACCCTGCAGAGCTGCACTCCTCTCCTGGGGACTTGGGTGGTAGGTGACACCCTGCAGAGCTGAACTCCTCTCCTGGGGACTTGGGTGATAGGTGACACCCTGCAGAGCTGCACTCCTCTACTGGGGACCCGGGTGATAGGTGACACCCTGCAGAGCTGCACTCCTCTACTGGGAACACGGGTGATAGGTGACACCCTGCAGAGCTGCACTCCTCTACTGGGGACACCAGTGATAGGTGACACCCTGCAGAGCTGCACTCCTCTACTGGGAACACTGGTAATAGGTGACACCCTGCAGAGCTGCACTCCTCTACTGGGAACACCGGTGATAGGTGACACCCTGCAGAGCTGCACTTCTCTCCTGGGAACACCAGTGATAAGTGACACCCTGCAGAGCTGAACTCCTCTCCTGGGGACTTGGGTGATAGGTGACACCCTGCAGAGCTGCACTCCTCTACTGGGGACACCGGTGATAGGTGACACCATGCAGAGCTGCACTCCTCTACTGGGAACACTGGTAATAGGTGACACCCTGCAGAGCTGCACTCCTCTACTGGGGACTCGGGTGATAGGTGACACCCTGCAGAGCTGCACTCCTCTACTGGGAACACCGGTGATAGGTGACACCCTGCAGAGCTGCACTCCTCTCCTGGGGACACCAGTGATCGGTGACACCCTGCAGAGTTTCACTCCTCTCCTAGGGACACCAGTGATAGGTGACACCCTGCAGAGCTGCACTCCTCTCCTGGGCACAGGGGTCACTGGTGATGGGTGACATCCTGCAGAGCTGCACTCCTCTCCTAGGCACAGGGTACCCATGTAATAGGTGACACCCTGCAGAGCTGCACTCCTCTCCTGGGCACAGGGTAACCGTGTCATAGGTGATACTCTGCCTTTCCCTTTCTTTTCAACCCATCCTTGACATTGACTCTTAAAGTCCTGTTACCAAACTGATTAAAGCATAGAGAACGAGACAAGAATCCATAGTGTCCATAGTGATTTGACACCTGAGATGTCTCTTTGCTCTGCTGTGATGGTAACAATAAAGCAGCCATACTTACCTGTCCGCGCTCCCCTAATACCCTCCGGCGCCATCTCCAGGTCCCACACTCACTGACAGCTCACTCAGCCAATTACTAGCAGCAGTGGGCTGGTCGGGCTGTCAATGAGTGAGGGACTTGGCGATGGCGCCGGAGGGTATTAGGGGAGCGCGGACAGGTAAGTATGGCAGAGAGATATGCCCTATATATTCTCAGGGTGGAATGAGTGTCACAGGCTTTAATGGTAATCAGTATCACAGCATGAAATCCGCTGCTATATGGTACGTGTGACTATGACGTGTGAGAGCAGACTGACCTCTGCGGATAATCGGCAGCAGTACATTGGGTCATGTGGCTGCCGTATATACCAGCCTGGGAGATGAGGCACTGTGCTGCCCGTCCTGGCACACCAGGGGTTTGTCTGAAGCAGTTTTTCAGTGCGAGCAACGTGTGGTACGTTATGGATAAATACACCACCTGAGGTCTACACCACCTCCATAGTGGGATGGTTAACACCATCTGGGGCACAAAATAGATGGAAATCTGGTGTAAAACAAGAAGAACGGGCAAAAAGGTGTCAGGAAGAGTTCTGATAATGCCCCCAATGTCTGATAATAATAAGGACTTCAGCTCTGTATATACAGTCTGCAGGGTCTTTACTTGTCACTTGCAAAGTCTGTGGGGTCTTTACTTGTCACTAGCAAAGTCTGTGGGGTCTTTACATGTTACCAGCGCAGTCTGTGGGGTCTTTACATATTACCAGCGCGATCTCTGGGGTCTTTACTTGTCACTAGCGGGGTCTGTGGGGTCTTTACATGTTACTAGCGCAGTCTGTGGGGTCTTTACATATTACCAGCGCGATCTCTGGGGTCTTTACTTGTCACTAGCGGGGTCTGTGGGGTCTTTACATGTTACTAGCGCAGTCTGTGGGGTCTTTACATATTACCAGCGCGATCTCTGGGGTCTTTACTTGTCACTAGCAAAGTCTGTGCGGTCTTTACATGTTACCAGCACTGTCTATGGGGTCTTTACTTGTCACTAGCGGGGTCTGTGAAATCTTTACGTTACCGGCGCAGTCTGTGGGGTCTTTACATATTACTAGCGCGGTCTGTGGGGTCTTTACATATTACCAGCGCGGTCTGTGGGGTCTTTACATATTACCAGCGCGGTCTGTGGGGTCTTTACATGTTACCAGCTTTTTGCTGTATTGACATATAAGCCACCAATAGAAATTATAGTAGCTCAGATGTGGGGTCACTAGTGTTAAACGGATCTGTCAAAATGTTGTGGTTCTCAACGTTATCCGAACTCTCAGCGTTTGATTCCCCATGGCTGCAGAAGTTGGATGCTGGGGGGAGTCCTGGTGGATACAGCCTATGGCCTATGTCTATATATCCCTATATCCCTAGGGTGGCATCCAACTTCTATAGCCGCAGGGAATCAAACGATGAGCGTTCGGATGACGTTGCTGAACCCCAACATTTTGACGGATCCGCTCCGCGCTTGTTGTATTTGCTCAGCACTTGTTGTCCTTGAAGCCCAACCTCAGGACACATCTATGAGGACACTATTATTGCGGTATATGTACGCTGATGTGCACGCAGGATCTACACACTTTCTCATTCCTCTTTTTTTTTTTTGAAACTAAAGTGCAGGTATCTGCCCAGAAATGCCAGTACTAAGCCCAAAAAAAAACATTAAACATTTTTAAGCGTAGTGTAAAGATGTGAAGTGAAAGTCACCCTTACTACTATACATTCAGTTCATTGAAATCAATGTATACTAATGTATACCAGTACACTATGGTATACGTCACTATACCGTTGTGCTGACATAAGAATAGTATCATAGTATACTCATGTGAACGTGCCCTAAGCATCCATCTTCTGTATGTAATGATTGTCTAGTAGAAGTCAGCACGGTCAGCGGCTTGTTTGCGTGTTCCACCGTAACACACCTTGCACTGCTGGTTAATCATAAATGAAGCCGTGTGTGAACTGTGACTGTGTGTGTGACTACCTGTGTGATTGTGTGAACCTTGACTACCTGCATAGTGAATGTCTGACTGCAGCGCTTTCACCTTCTGTTTGGAGATTTGTTTATTCTGTGAATTCTTGTGTCGTCAGGTTGTGTTACACTTTACACCATTGTGTCACTCTTATACTATTATAGAGGGTGTGCCAGGAATACAGGAACAAACTGCAAGGAGCTGTTCACATCTATTCATGTATTCAATGTTTGGTTGCAGATCTGTATGTCGCTTCAGATGACTTTTCAGGCCAAGGTCTCATACACCTTATACTTATGTCAGTATAAAAAGTAAAAAGCTTTGACTGTCTAGGCATGATGGGAGTTGTAGTTTTGCTACTGCTGGAGAGCCAAGGTTCCCTACACCTGCTTTAAAGTTTAACCGTCGTTTGAAAAAACTTTTGACGTGTCAAAAGTTTTGATTGGTCAGGGTCTAATGGTCCTTTTACACGGAACGATTTATCGTTCGTTTTTGCACGATATCGATCGAATTCGAGCGATATCGTGAGAAGCAGTGGGGCAGACGAATACGCTGTAGCTCTCTGCTCCCCGCTCTGTCAGTGAGGAAAGACGTGCCCAGAGACCTTCATTATGAGGCCGTCATATCAGGTGACAGAGACAGGAGAGGACTGTGTTGACTTTTCCGGCTCATTCTCATAATCGGTCTGAACACTTAGGGCTCTATTACACCAAAAGATGCCTGACAGATTATCTGACAGATTTTTTAAGCCAAAGCCAGGAATGGACTATAAACAGAGAACAGGTCATAAGGAAAAGACTGAGATCTCTCTTTTCAAATCCATTCCTGGCTTTGGCTGAAAAAATCTGTCAGATGTCTTTTAGTGTAATAGGTCCCTTAAGACCCAGACTGGTCCAAACTTTTGATTTGTATCTCTGACCTTTTCAGTTTTTCTTAGCGACAGTGAGAGTTTATGGCCCGGCACTTCTAGCACTTTGTTCTTGTAGTTTTCTGTATCTGCCGAGAAGGAATCTTGCTTCCTTTTTACAGGCATTTAGATTTTCTTTGTAGCAGCAGGATACAAGGTGCCACTTGGTTAGTAACAAATAGTACGTGCTAGTAAAAGCGCCATTTTTAGTTGGTTGCTAAGGTGCAACTGAAGTAATGTGATTCACCCACGTGAGAATCTCTATAAAAGTTCCCTGTTAAAGACTGGTCCACTGGGCTGTGTAGTCCGACGCTGTCCGCAGGGTATTGATGCAGCTTATTTAGACGTTAGATGTTAGACCATGCAATGATAATCTTCACCTTTATTATATCATTTCTATCTACAGAGAAGCCCAACGTTCCTCAGCGCCATTGACCTCTTCCAAATGTCTTCTGTTTTCAGCTGTGTACGTGCGGCGCGCCACCGTGTATAGAATCCACAGCATAGTTCTATGTAGAGAATCCCTGCAGGTTTATTGCACAGCCACATAGACCCTGTACGTCAGCGCACGGAGCCCGTACTGGACCTCTAGGCATCGCTTGAAGGGGCGACCCCCTCTGAGAATACGCTGTGCCGTAAAACTTGCGTCAATGTTTTAGTTTTTTATGGATTCTGTATAAATCCTTATAAAACCTCCATGTGCTTCTGTAAAAGATGGAAGGCGTACTGAGAATAGACATGCACGGCCGCCGCTTTACAGATTATTCCAGCACGTCTATAATATGTGCATGATGCCTGGGAGAGGGAAGTTATATGTTATGTGAAATCCTCTATTCCTTTATGTTTGAAGGTTGAATAGTGCGATGTGCTGCGGTTACGTCAGCCATTTACACTCAGGTATGTGTGAAATTCTCCATACACTGACGAGCTGCATGTTGAATACTGAGCTTTCCTGTGTAGGTTGGCTGATACCTGTAGTTCCTCTGATGTGAGGTCTAGTGACGGCTGTGGGGCCGATGGCCTCTCATTCCCGTTTCCTGTGTAGTTTGGTTGTTACCTGTAGTTCCTGGGATGTGAGGTCTAGTAACGTTTTTTGGGGCCGATGGCTTCTCATTAGAGATGAGCGAACCTAGAGCATGCTCGAGTCGATCCGAATCTGAACTTTCGGCATTTGATTAGCGGTGGCTGCTGAAGTTGGATAAAGCCCTAAGGCAATGTGGAAAACATGGATATAGTCATTGGCTGTATCCATGTTTTCCAGACAACCGTAGAGCTTTATCCAAGTTCAGCAGCTCCAGCTAATCAAATGCCGAACGTTCGGGTCCGGATCGACTCAAACCCGAACCCGGTTCGCTCATCTCTACTTCTCATTCCTGTTTCCTATGGACAGATGTCATTGAAGGAGAAGTCCAGCAAAAATTTTGATTAAAGTATTGTATTGGACCCCAAAAGTTATACAAATTACCTATATACACTTATTATGGGAAATGCTTATAAAATGCTTTTTCCCCTGCACTTACTACTGCATCAAAGCTTCACTTCCTGGATAAAATGGTGAGGTCACGACCCGACTCCCAGAGCTGTGCGGGCTGTGGCTGCTGGAGAGGATAATGGCAGAGGGACACTGAGGGACACAGGGCACTGGAGGGACACTGAGCATCCCTTTGCCATCATCCTCTCCAGCAGTCACAGCCCGCACAGCTCTGGGAGTCAGGTCGTGACATCACCATGTTATCCAGGAAGTGACATCACCATGTTATCCAGGAAGTGACATCACCATGTTATCCAGGAAGTGAAGCCTTGATGCAGTAGTAAGTGCAAGGAAAAAAGCACTTTGAAGGAGATTTATCAAACATGGTGTAAAATGAAACTGGCTCAGTTGCCCCTAGCAACCAGTCAGATTCCACTTTTCATTCCTCACGGACTCTTTGGAAAATGATAGGTGGCATCTGATTGGTTGCTAGGGGCAACTGAGCCAGTTTAATTTTACACCATGTTTGATAAATCTCCCCCAAAGTGCTTTTTTTCCTGCACGAGAGACAGAGGGGAGTTGTCAAATTTGTCCTGAATGGGAAGTAGTCTGTATTCCGCTTTTTGCCTTTAGAGCACTTATTTCCCGCACCAAATTTAACAAAATGGGGGAGGCACCATTATAATTTTGGCATATACCAGTTGCTGCGACATGTCACCTATTTCCTTGCATTTGCGCCATTTTAAGGCATGATCTGATGTGAGTACATAAGTATGGTCCGGACTTCACTGGCTTTGTGCCTTTTTGAACCATTTTTAATAAAGTTGTGGCACTGAAAATGTCCGTATATATAGAACTATTCTAAGGACAGACGAAAATGGGGCAGACTGTAGAAAAGTCCCAAAGTTTGTGCAGTGAAGTGATCAGCGATGATATATTACCCCCATAGTGTAATGAAGCAGGAGCACGTGTACTGTTGTTGATGCTGAGTTTAGTCATTTAATTTCACTGATCTCTGCTGCAGATCCTGTACGTGTGAATGGACCCACAGCTGTTAGATCAGGGAGACGCATGAGAACTTCCATATATTTGTCTGTGGTTCCACAACATAGAAAAATGTTTTTATTCCACAATGTCTCAGGCTTTCCCAGGCAACGCCTCCTTACTCCCCCTACTATCCCTGCTTCCATGACTAAAAGCACAGACAGATACATGTGTGTCCCTGACCTAACGACATCAAATGACAGCAATGTGGAACCTGAACTGTAGCTGACAGATTCCCTTTAAGCATCATCATGAGGTAGTGGTGATACAGAGCAGAAAAACAACGGATTGAGAAGGCATTTTATGTAAACCATTAGGAGGGGGCTTGTAGCCCTTCAGTGGTTGTGAAACTACAACTCTCAGCATAACCTTTCAGCAAGTTATTTAAACACCAGAAAACCGCTTCATACACATATTCCATAGGGATCTGCACCAGATTCATTAAAACTGATGAGTGGATGTGCCCAACTTTTCAGGTTCAGTAATGTTCTCCAAACCCGAATGCTTAGCGTTTGACTCCTAGCGACTTGAGAGGTTGGGTTCAGCCCTAGGGAGTCTGGGAAAACATGGATACAAATGCCGAGCATTCGGGTTCAAAGAATGTTACCAAACCTGAACAGTTGGGCAAGTTCACGCAACACAACTCAAAAGATATTTAGGGTATGCTCACCCTAAATAAATGTGGCGGAACTGACATGTCAATTCTTTGAGCGGAGAGGGGAGGAGAGCGGAAGTGCGCTCGAGCCCTCCCATCGAGAGATGCTGTCTGACACTGAGACAGGCGGGATTCATTCCTCCACATCTACTCAGTGTGAATATACCCTTAGGCTGGTATTACACGGAGCGATTATCGTTCGAAAAATCGTTAAATCGTTCGGATTTAAACGATAATCGGTTCATGTAATAGCAGGCAACGATTAAAAGACCAACGAGAAATCGTTGATCGTTTAACAGGATCCGGACCTATATTTATCGTTTGATCGTTCGCACATCGTTCGCAGGAATAAGAATTCACAGCTGAAATGTACGCAATACCGACGACTAAACGACTGCAAGAACGATCATAAATAACGATCATCATTCCATGTAATTGGGCAAACGATTTCGGGTTGTTTGCCTTAGCGGTCGTTTAAGATCGTTAATCGTTAGTCGTCGAAAAATTGCTTGGTGTAATAGTACCCTTAGACCAGTTTCAGACAAGTGTAATAAAGGCCCTATTGCACCTAACAACTATCTCCGTATTCGGCCGATTATCGTCTGGTGTAATGCTGCGTTTACACGGAACGATAATCCACCCGATCGTACGATTAACGATGTCGGAGTAACGATTTTTTATTCATAATGATCAGCGTTTAGACGGTACGATATATCGTCCAGAAAATTCGTTTTGCGATCGCTTAAGCCTATCTCGCACATAGGAAAAATCGGTGAACGACTGTTTACACGGAACGATATGCGATTTTTTTGCGAGCGATGATTTTAGAACATTTTGTAAGACCAAAATGAACGACTTCTCGTTCTTCATTTGATCGTTCGCAGTGTTTACACGTACGATTATCGTTCGAATGCGATCGTTATCGTGCGAATTTGCAATCGTTTCGTGTAAACGCAGCATAATAGAAGACAATGATCAGCCGACATGAACGATGTCGGGTGATCGTTGGCTGTCGTTGTCATTCAACATGTTGAAAGACAAACGACTAGGATAGCAACGATCTGCTGCCTTTGCTATCTTCTATGGGCTGCCCCCTCCCCAACCCTTCCAGCAGCTCCCCGTGGCCCCCCCCCTCTTACCGGCTCGCTGCCGCTAATACCGTGCAATAGCGCCGGCAGCCAGCGGGGAACGAGGAGCAAGCGAGCGCTAACAGCGTTCATTTGCTCCTTTCCATCAGTCTGTGTAATAGGGGCTTAAAGGGTTATCCAGCGTTAGAAAAACATGACCACTTTCTTCACCTCTCACATAAGCGCCTTTTGCCTTCAGTTTGGGCGCAGGTTTTATTGGAGAATAATAATAATAATGCTTTTATTTGTATAGAACACACTGTTTCCGCAGCACTTAACATAGTTTAGCCAATTGTTGCTCCCTATCCCCATTAGGGCTCACAATCTAAATTTGCCTATCTGTATGTTTTGAGTGTGGGAGGAAACCGGAGTACCCGGAGGAAACCCACGCAAGCATGGAGAGAACATACAAACTCTTTGCAGATGTTGCCCTTGGTGGGATTTGACCTCAGCGCTGCAAGGCTACAGTGCTAACCACTGAGCCACCATGCTGCCCGAGAATGGAGCCTAATTACAAATAGCACCTGAACTGGAGACAAGAGTGGTGCTGTCTCTGGAAGAAAGTGGCCATGTTTCTGAATAACCCCTTTATTAATAATAAGCCTTGTTCCTTCCACAGATCAAAAGACCTGATTGGAATACATCCTATATGTTGGTCATTAAACTTGTCATTTGATGGGGAGTTGTCATCTGACCTGAAAGTGCCAGCTGTAACTTCACAGATCTGGTATCATTTCTGACCATCTACCTCGATAGTCTTGAAAGTGACTCCAAGGTGCTGGTTTTAGTGTTTGTGTGAACAGGAAGGAATACAGATGAGTTTGAGAAGCAGCAGGAAACCTCTAAGGACCATTCCCTACGTGTAGAATATCCTCTCACACTGGCTTTGTGCTTTCAGTGTAATATATATATATATATGCACCTGTTTCTCTGGGCTTTTGGTCTTTGTTGTAACAGTTGCTGATAGATTGTGGTTGTGAGCGTGCACAGTAATAACACATAGTCATTTTACTGACAGTCGTGACCTGACGTCTGGCTTCACATTGTTTAAATAACTCCCAACGTTTCAGCAGATGGCTGGGGAAAGGTTAAAAGTCAGGCTACCGGCACACACCGCCACATTTTGCCAAAACTAAGAGCGGATTCAGAGCAATGAGAAATAATAAGGAAGGTGGATCCACTTCTGGCCTTGGCTCTAAAATCGCAGCATCAATTTAAGTGCCAAATGTTATAGTCTAAAGGGAAAAATTAACTGCGCTGCTAAACGGCTTAGTTTCTATTATTTTGTCACTTTGCGGCTTTATGCATGGCTGACGCCAGTACTACACCCTGCAGGGGTGTCCCATGCGGAGATTGCGGGAACTCATGCAGGAGTCACAGCCTGGGCCAGAGAAACCCCAGATCCTGAAGGTTTAACCCATTGCATGTTTTTGAATTGTGCCAGAGGTCAGTATAATGCACTGCTCTACAGTAGTAGTATTATATCATCTATTAGATGATTGATTGCAAGTGACAGTACCTTTATGGGGCCATGTAAAATAATAAGATACCCTTCCCCACCCCTATACACATTTGGTATTGCCACGTCCATAACAACATGACCGATAAAAATAATTGCAGAATTTTGTTTATCCGCCTCCCAAAAAAACACCCACACTGACCGTAACCATGAATACACCCGCACTGCACCCCATGGCACACAGCATTTCCATCAATCTTCACGGTGTAAGGCTCAGATTTATCAATCAGCTCCCATAGCAACCAGACACAGCTCCCATAGCAACCAGCGACAGCACAAGTCTCATGTCTTAACAAGCTGTGGTAAAATGAAAGCTGATCTGTGATTGGTAGCTATGGGATCTGAGACTATTTGCTATGGAGAAATTACACCAGTTTTTCCATTTACAAATCAATGTGTTGTGTGCGTCGGAACAGGGGGCACACCATAATGCTCTGCTCTATTTTCATTATGTCAGGTAGGTATGACTTCTGGTGCAGCAGCTTGCACCTCCATCTGGACGGCAGGGAACGTACAGCTCGTATTTATAGACTGGTTCCTTTGTAAACAGCAGATATAATGAATGCTACTTCTCATTGCATTTAATTATACATACATTTTAGGGTGCCTTCACACTAGGGCTGGGCGATATGGGCCTAAATCAATATCGCGGTTTATCGCACATGTAGCGGCGGTAACGATAACTGAACGATAATTATGGCACGCCCCTTTTTGCAAACCACACCCACTTGCTATGCAAACCACACCCACTTGCCATACTTAATATCAAAAAAGTAAAAAAGCTCACTGAGCAGCAAGCCGTGGTTAGTCTATCATCATCATCATTATTATTATCATTTGTCATTATTAGGGGGTGTATGACTACACAGGGGGGGCCGACAGGGGTGTATGACTGTACAGGGGTGTATGACTATACAGGGGGGGCGGAAAGGGGTGTATGACTTACAGGGGGGGGCGGAAAGGGGTGTATGACTATACAAGGGGGCCGACAGGGGTGTATGACTATACAGGGGGGCCGACAGGGGTGTATGACTATACAGGGGGGCCGACAGGGGTGTATGACTATACAGGGGGGCCGACAGGGGTGTATGACTATACAGGGGGGGCGGACAGGGGTGTATGACTATACAGGGGGGGGGCGGACAGGGGTGTATGACTATACAGGGGGGGCGGACAGGGGTGTATGACTATACAGGGGGGGCGGACAGGGGTGTATGACTATACAGGGGGGGCGGACAGGGGTGTATGACTATACAGGGGGGGCGGACAGGGGTGTATGACTATACAGGGGGCCGACAGGGGTGTATGACTATACAGGGGGGCCAACAGGGGTGTATGACTATACAGGGGGGGCGGACAGGGGTGTATGACTATACAGGGGGGGCGGGCAGGGGTGTATGACTATACAGGGGGGGCGGGCAGGGGTGTATGACTATACAGGGGGGGCGGACAGGGGTGTATGACTATACAGGGGGGGCGGACAGGGGTGTATGACTATACAGGGGGGGCGGACAGGGGTGTATGACTATACAGGGGGGCCGACAGGGGTGTATGACTATACGGGGGGGGCGGACAGGGGTGTATGACTATACAGGGGGGGGGGATAGGGGTGTATGACTATACAGGGGGGCCGACAGGGGTGTATGACTATACAGGGGGGGGGGATAGGGGTGTATGACTATACAGGGGGGGGGGGATAGGGGTGTATGACTATACAGGGGGGGCGGACAGGGGTGTATGACTATACAGGGGGGGGGGATAGGGGTGTATGACTATACAGGGGGGGGGGGGATAGGGGTGTATGACTATACAGGGGGGGCGGACAGGGGTGTATGACTATACAGGGGGGGCGGACAGGGGTGTATGACTATACAGGGGGGGCGGACAGGGGTGTATGACTATACAGGGGGGGCGGACAGGGGTGTATGACTATACAGGGGGGGCGGACAGGGGTGTATGACTATACAGGGGGGGCAGACAGGGGTGTATGACTATACAGGGGGGGCGGACAGGGGTGTATGACTATACAGGGGGGGCGGACAGGGGTGTATGACTATACAGGGGGGGCGGACAGGGGTGTATGACTATACAGGGGGGGCGGACAGGGGTGTATGACTATACAGGGGGGGCGGACAGGGGTGTATGACTATACAGGGGGGGCGGACAGGGGTGTATGACTATACAGGGGGGGCGGACAGGGGTGTATGACTATACAGGGGGGGCGGACAGGGGTGTATGACTATACAGGGGGGGCGGACAGGGGTGTATGACTATACAGGGGGGGCGGACAGGGGTGTATGACTATACAGGGGGGGCGGACAGGGGTGTATGACTATACAGGGGGGGCGGACAGGGGTGTATGACTATACAGGGGGGGCGGACAGGGGTGTATGACTATACAGGGGGGGCGGACAGGGGTGTATGACTATACAGGGGGGGCGGACAGGGGTGTATGACTATACAGGGGGGGCGGACAGGGGTGTATGACTATACAGGGGGGGCGGACAGGGGTGTATGACTATACAGGGGGGGCGGACAGGGGTGTATGACTATACAGGGGGGGCGGACAGGGGTGTATGACTATACAGGGGGGGCGGACAGGGGTGTATGACTATACAGGGGGGGGGATAGGGGTCTATGACTATACAGGGGGAGGGTGGACAGGGGTCTATGACTGTACGGGGGGACAGGGATGTGCTACTATACAGGGGGTGGATAGACGTGTATGTATGACTGTAGTTCCCTCAGTAACAGTACAAGGCTGTAAATTAGGAGGAATGGATGGGCTGCAGCAGGCAGGATAAGCTGTAGGAGACATTGCTGTGTGTGACATCCTGTCTGCTGCAGTCCATCCATTCCTCCTAGCCTTGTACTGTTTACTGAGAGGACTACAGGTCAGCTGCTGCTCCAGCTCTGAAATGCCGGCGTCACTGCACACACACATGTGCAGCACTTGCCGGCCGGATGTGGGGGGCGCTCAGATGAGACCGGACGGGGGGCCTCGGATGTGGGGGGCCTCGGACGGGTGAGGTAAGGTGGGGAGGCCTCGGACGGGACCGGACCAGTGGGGTGAGGGCCTCGGACGGGTGAGGTGGGACCAGACGGGTGGGGAGATCGGGCGCTCGGACGGGACTTGTGGCGGGGGCGGGCATTCTCACCTGGACCCTGCTTCTGCTTCTGCTGCTCCTCCTCCTCCTCCTCCTCCCCCACCTCCCGCTCTGATGCCGGCGTCCCTGCACATAACGTGCACCGCTAATGCCGGGCAGTGCGCGTGTGTGCGGGACCACTCTGACGGGACAGGAGAGGGGAGAGGGCGCTCTGAAAGGAAGATGGAAGTACAAAAATACCGCAGATACCGTCCTGGCTAAGTTGAGGTCGGTAAACCGACTCCAGTGACGGTATCGGTATTTTTGCGGTATACCGCCCAGCCCTACTTCACACCTACCGACTCGCAGCGTTGTATGTAAATCTGCCGGCCACTTAACCCCTTCTGATGCCGGCCGGCCGCCTCCCGCTCAGCTCTGTATACATTACCTCCTCGCTCCACGGGGTCCCGGCGTCCTGCTCTCACGCCCGGCCAATCAGTGGCTACGGCAAGGCAACACACTGATTGGCCAGGCGCGAGAGCAGTACGCCGGGACCCCGTGAAGCGAGGAGGTAATGTATACAGAGCTGAGCGGGAGGCGGCCGGCCGGCATCAGAAGGGGTTAAGTGGCCGGCAGATTTACATACACGCAGCGGTCGTTCAGACCGCTGCGTGTATGTACTGACAGTGATCTGCCAGGACCTAGCCGACTCACAGCGTTATTAACGCTGCGAGTCGGTAGGTGTGAAGGCACCCTTAAACCCCTTAAAATTGAAATAGTTCAGGAAATGTTAAAGTGACTGTACCACCAGGCCCAGGCTGAAGCACGGGGGGCGGGCTGACCCACCCTTAGTGGAAGGAAACCCCCGCCCCTAATGGAGTCACGTCATGGAGGGGCTGGGGTTTCTTCCCACTGGGGGTGGGTCGGCCCGCCCACCGTGCTTCAGCCTGGGCCTGGTGGTACAGTCACTTTAAACCTCTGTCCAGACAGCTCCATAGACTAAGGCTGGATTCACACTTTCCATACGTATGAACCATATTTCACAGACTGAACTGTCAGAACTCCTTGCATCATTATTCATTATCATGCAAAGAGCTCTAAAACAGTTTTTAGGGTACAAACCCACACACCGTATACACAGCAGATACGCAACAAATACGCAGCAAATACGCAGCAGATTTGTTGGTACAGATTTGATGCTGTGTTCAGTTATTTAGATATAATCTGCTGCGTTTTTGCTGCGTATTTGCTGCGTATTTGCTGCGTATTTGCTGCGTATCGCAGCAGTAAATACGCTGCTTATACGGTGTGTGGGTTTATACCCTTAGGGTACAAACACACACACCGTATACACAGCAGATACGCAGCAAATACGCAGCAGATCTGCATGGTGCAGATTTGATGATGTGTTCAGTTATTTAGATCTAATCTGCTGCGTATTTGTTGCGTATTTCCCGCGTATTTGCTGCGCATCGCAGCAGTGAATACGCTGCGTATACGGTGTGTGTGTTTATACCCTAAGGCTGGGTTCACACTATGTATATTTGAGGCTGTATTTGTGAGGCTGTATAGCAACCAAAACCAGGAGTGGATTGAAAACACAGAAAGGCTCTGTTCACATAATGTTGTAATTGAGTGGATGGCCGCCATTTAATGGCAAATATTTGCTGTTATTTTAAAACAACGGCTGTGGTATTGAAATAATGGCCGTTATTTACTGTTATATGGCGGCCATCCACTCAATTTCAACATTGTGTGAACAGATCCTTTCTGTGTTTTCAATCCACTCCTGGTTTTGGTTGCTATGAGGACCTGACATGAGGACCAAATATTGCCTGAAATATACATAGTGTGAACCCAGCTAAAGCTGCATGCTACTGAGCTCACATAGCTGTGCATGCTGCTGGCTGGCACACTACTGTACTGACATAGCAGTGTATGCTGCTGGCTCATGCGCTACTGTACTGACATAGCAGTGTATGCTGCTGGCTCATGCGCCGCTGTACTTACATAGCAGTGTATGCTGCTGGCTGGTGAGCTACTTCACCCACATAACTGTGTATGCTGATGGCTCATGCGCTACTGTACTGGCATAGCCGTGTATGCTGCTAACTGGGAAAGGCTTTTCTCTGGTAACATACAGTTACCCTTTAGGGGGTGCAGGGACTTTATAACTACCTACAATGCCATTGAGCGAAGTATCACAATCAGTGTATGTAACCAATTATAAAATAATTACTGACCATTGATCTAGCTATACGGAGGGTGAGCTAGGGGGTATTAACTGTGTTGGGTCACTTGTCTGGTCTGGCTGGCATTACCCCTGTTGGGTCACCTGTCCGGTCTGGATCCACCACACAGCTCTTTATGGTAATTTAATTTCCTTCTGCTGCTCTGTACAGTTATGGTATAAGGCACTTTATACTCGGTATTCTGATCCAGCTCACTTACTACTATAAACACAATCTGGAGGTTGTGGATGGTGGCTTTACAGATGCTTTGGGGAGGAGAAATTTCAGCCTTTTCTTTATGACTCGATCCCTGTTTATAGTCCTTTCCTGGCTTTGGCTAAAAAAAAATCTGTCAGATAATCTGTTGGTGTAATAGGGCCCTTAGGGTAGCTTCACACGGACCGAATTCGCAGCGGATTTCACGCTGCAAGTTTGCAGCGAAATCCGCTGCGAATCCTGGTAGTGTGAAGTTCTATGGGGTTACATATCCGCAGTGGGATTTTCATTCTTTTGCAGATATGTAGCCCCTTTGACCCCACCCGCTGCCAGCACGGTAGCACTGATTGGCTGATGGGTACCGAGGGGAACTGGAAGCCTCACACACAGCGGCGCTGAGCAGGTAATGTATGCTCGGGGCTGCGGGGGGTTAAAGGATCCGGGTTACATATCCGCAAAAGAATGAAAATTCCGCTGCGGATATGTAACCCCATAGAACTTCACACTACCAGGATTCGCAACGGATTTCACTGCAAACTCACAGCGTGCAATCCGCTGTGAATCCGGTATGTGTGAAGCTACCCTAAAGAATCATCCACATGTGGTGAGTGCCATCCATCACCTATCATCCATCTTCTGCTCTCATGATGCATTCATAGACGTTTACCTGTCCGTCCTTCTGTCCTTTTTGGCTTTTGGATTGAGCTCCGCTACGGTTTATGCATATGTCTCTGTCGGCTGCCATTAGTGGATTCCTGGTAACAGTTTCTGACATTACCTGCCCATACATTAAATGGAGACCTTCACCCAAGGGCCATTTCTTCCAGTCCCCTTTTCACATACATAAGACCAGTGGGAAATGAGAGAAAGCCGCTGCCAGACACAAGTATAAAGCTCACATAGCACATGGGTGGTGTACAGATACAGGGGTTTAGTGTAGAGTATAGTTATGTTAGTTATTGTTAAGTTATGAGTTTTGATAGTGTTATTATTGTGGTGTTTTGGGGAAAATCTAGTTTGCACATGTGGGGGATAGTACAGTAATGTGTTTAGTAAGTGTGAGGCTGGACCAGCCAATACGTTTATGGACTTTTATATATTGTACAGGTATGTTATTTATATTGTTGGTTTGTTGTTATGTTTTATATTTTTAAATAAAAGATCTACAGATATAGAGATATATAACTCACTAGGATGCAGTATAATTTTAGGAAATCTTGATATTAATAATTATAAACTCGTTTCCAATGTTATATAATATTATATAATATAAAGCTATAAAATTCTATATAATATAATGTGTGACAATCCTGGGGTTACTCACTTGCTGGGATCGCCATCTCCCGGGTTTGAGATGGTTGGCACAGCATAAACTTCATTCCAGTCAGTACTGTATGTTTTGAATGGACCACAGTCAGCTTTATTTGTCCATCCAAGGAAAAACATATAAGACATAGGCTTTGCACATAAAATAAATCCTAGGCCATCTAGTCACTGACTAATCCCACATCTTCCCTAGCTGTCCTTTCTCAGCCTACTGCTCAGTTTCACCAGTTGCACTCACTGGTCTCAGAAAGTCCCCTTGGCCACAGCACCCACAGGCCTAGCGCTGCCTGTGTTCTCCCACCCTGGGAGTCTTCACCTGGGAAGCTCTAAAGTCTCCAATAGAGCTCCACCAAGGTGGGTTTCAGAGAATCATTAGCTGTTCGGTTGGAGTGGAGCATATGAACTTGAACCACAATCCCCACTCCAGAGACACAGAACTGTCCCTGCGATCCACACCATGCCACAAATGCTATATGAGGGTGCCTTCACACGTACCGTATCGCTGCGTATTTATCACACAAAACTCGCATGAAAGTAGCTGCGTTTTTTGTGGTGTTAAACTCGCCTGTGAAAATCATGTGCAGATCAAAACTCACATGTAAAAATCGCACCAAACTCGGATGTAGTAATACACATTCATTGACTTGATAGCAATCAGTACCCTTACTGTGGATTTATGTGCGAGAAACTCACAGCGATAAATACGCAGCGATACGGTATGGTTGAAGGCACCCTGATATAATAATGCTATACAATATAATGCTATACAGTTCTATATAATATAATGCTATATAATACTATATAATATAATGCTATATAGTAGAATACTATATAATATAATAATACTATATAGTGCTCTATAATATAATGCTATATAGTGCTATATAATATAATACTATATAATATAATACTATATAGTGCTCTATAATATAATGCTATATAGTGCTATATAATATAATACTATATAATATAATAATGCTATATAATATAATAGTGCTGTATAATATATTGCTATATAATGCTTTATAGTGCTGTATAATATAATGCTGATATTTAGGGTTTTAGTGGAGACTGAGATGACAGATGGATCCTCAGCTCCTGCGTAATAAGTCACAAAATGTGAAAGAGAATTAATGAGTTATAGGAAAGGATGTGTAATAATACCGAGCGGGAGCACATCTGCTCCATATACATTTTATATATATCAGGATCACTGCTTTTATACATCATTTCATGTGATTGTATATGTATATCATAGGTATATAGACAAGACTGTATATATATAGACCTATGCATATTTACTGCTTTTATACATCATTTGCTGTGATTGTATATGTATATCATTGGTAAATAGACAAGAGGGTATATATTCATATATATGCATATAGACTGTATGTACATCATTTGATGTGATTGTATATGTATGACATATATGTACATTGTAGGGGACATCAGCTTTCTTTAGTTCGGACATTGATATTTCTATTTAAAGTGAATAATTGAGGTGTCAGACTTGGTTGTATATGTTGGCTCTGTCCTACGAAACCTCTTCCGCAGCGGCCACCCTTCCTGCTCATTCATTAGGACTCTCCATTACACATGAGATTAATGGCGGCTCCTGTTTCTCAATGTTGTTATTGATTTTCCCATTACTGAGTCTGGAGGCCGGGATCCACTGTTACTGGAAAGATTCCCCTTCTAATGTGGATGATGGAAATCCCTGATCTGCACACAAGGAACCTGGAATAATCCATTGGACAGAATGTGCTTCTTGGCTTTCTGCAGACTCTGTATATCTGTCCATATTAATGAGCGGTAATGAACATTCAGCCGTCTTCCAGCTTTCATTCTCTCCACAATGTTCTCGGAGGCTTCAGACAGATCTGTAAGCCAGTGGGATCCAAAAGGATTTGTTAGAGGTGTTAGAAAGTCTGTCACCATTGTTTTGCATGATATGATATAATATAATAGCCATGTTGGGTGATACCTAGGGGCCGTGTACGCTTTTATCCCTTGCCTTATGAGCCAGTAACCAGTTTTATTTAGACTTGTATGTAGAATGTTTACTGTTCTCAAAGAGGAACTCCAGCCAAAATGAAAAATTGGCTGCAGGCAGGGGTGAGGTTTCAGGCACATTATAAAAAAACTCTACTAACCCAACCCAGTGCCCCCGCAGCGCCACATCACATGCTTATTCTTACTTGTTTTGGTGTTGTCATGACACAGTGGGATGTACAGTCAACCTATAAAGGGTTATGTACAGGAACATATGTAATACTGACCGACAGCTCCTCTGCACTATACAGGGTTATGTACAGGAACATATGTAATACTGACCGACAGCTCCTCTGCACTATACAGGGTTATGTACAGGAACATATGTAATACTGACCGACAGCTCCTCTGCACTATACAGGGTTATGTACAGGAACATATGTAATACTGACCGACAGCTCCTCTGCACTATATAGGGTTATGTACAGGAATATATGTAATACTGACCTGCAGCTCCTGTGCACTATACAGGGTTATGTACAGGAACATATGTAATACTGACCGGCAGCTCCTGTGCACTATACAGGGTTATGTACAGGAACATATGTAATACTGACCGACAGCTCCTCTGCACTATATACGGTTATGTACAGGAATATATGTAATACTGACCTGCAGCTCCTGTGCACTATACAGGGTTATGTACAGGAACATATGTAATACTGACCGACAGCTCCTCTGCACTATACAGGGTTATGTACAGGAACATATGTAATACTGACCGACAGCTCCTCTGCACTATACAGGGTTATGTACAGGAACATATGTAATACTGACCGACAGCTCCTCTGCACTATATAGGGTTATGTACAGGAATATATGTAATACTGACCTGCAGCTCCTGTGCACTATACAGGGTTATGTACAGGAACATATGTAATACTGACCGGCAGCTCCTGTGCACTATACAGGGTTATGTACAGGAACATATGTAATACTGACCGACAGCTCCTCTGCACTATACAGGGTTATGTACAGGAACATATGTAATACTGACCGGCAGCTCCTGTGCACTATACAGGGTTATGTACAGGAATATATGTAATACTGACCGGCAGCTCCTGTGCACTATACAGGGTTATGTACAGGAATATATGTAATACTGACCTGCAGCTCCTGTGCACTATACAGGGTTATGTACAGGAATATATGTAATACTGACCTGCAGCTCCTGTGCACTATACAGGGTTATGTACAGGAATATATGTAATACTGACCTGCAGCTCCTGTGCACTATACAGGGTTATGTACAGGAACATATGTAATACTGACTGACAGCTCCTCTGCACTATACAGGGTTATGTACAGGAACATATGTAATACTGACCTGCAGCTCCTGTGCACTATACAGGGTTATGTACAGGAACATATGTAATACTGACCGGCAGCTCCTGTGCACTATACAGGGTTATGTACAGGAATATATGTAATACTGACCGGCAGCTCCTCTGCACTATATAGGGTTATGTACAGGAATATATGTAATACTGACCTGCAGCTCCTGTGCACTATACAGGGTTATGTACAGGAATATATGTAATACTGACCTGCAGCTCCTGTGCACTATACAGGGTTATGTACAGGAATATATGTAATACTGACCTGCAGCTCCTGTGCACTATACAGGGTTATGTACAGGAACATATGTAATACAGACCGACTACAGACTATACAGGGTTATGTGCAGAAACTTATGTAATACTTACCTGCAGCTCCTGTGCACTAAACAGAGCACTAAACATACTGCTCTATATAGTATTGTATTGTCATCCATGCACATACTGCTCTATATAGTATCATATGGTTGCAGTATTGTCATCCATGTACATCAGACATGTCAAACTCAGGCCCGGAGGCCAAATCTGGCCCGTGGTGCCATTATTTTTGGCCCGCCTAGGAAATCAGTTGATTCCCTAGAGCTGGCCTGCCTATAGGACACTGCAACAGATTATAATATGGGCGGTCTTCTGGACCGCCCATACTATATTCTGATGCAATGGGCGCCGGGAAACTGTCACCCCTGGACGGCTCCCGAACTCGTGCTACCCCTGGATCCGGCCCCTATACTTACGCCATCCTGATGTCGATCCCGCCCCGGAGAAACTGCCATCCGCACAAATGAGCGGGCGGTCCTATCTCCTCAGCAGGATCGGCATCAGGAGCGGGACCGGCAGGATGGCGTAAGTATAGGGGCCGGATCAAGGGGTAGAATGAGTTCGGGAGCCGTCCAGGGGTGACAGGTTCAGGCCGCAGGAAGATCCGGCTTCTCCTCCTCCTCCTCTCCTCCTGGCACGTGAGCCAAAGCTCCGTGCAGGAGATAAAGTGTGAGCAGCTGCAACGGAGACATGGCCATTTTCTAGCAGCAAGAGGACCAACAGTGCCCCTGTCCCTAGAGGTATCAGCGGCATTCAGGGCACAGGCTGGCTATAGCATGGGGCACTATTATGGGGGCTGGCTAACTTCATAGGGCACTATTATGGGGGCTGGCTAACTTCATGGGGCACTACTATGGGGGCTGGCTAAGCTCATGGGGCACTTTTGTGGGAGGCTGGCTAACTTCATGGGGCACTATTGTGGGGGCTGGCTAACTTCATGGGGCACTATTGTGGGGGCTGGCTAACTTCATGGGGCACTATTGTGGGGGCTGGCTAACTTTATGGGGCACTATTGGGGGGCTGGCTAACTTTATGGGGCACTATTGTGGGGGCTAGCTAACTTTATGCGGCACTAACTATTGTGGGAGGCTGGATACTATGAGACACTATTGTGGGGGCTGGCTACTATATGGGGCACTATTGGGGGGCTGGCTACTATATGGGTCAATATTGGAAGGGCTGGCTTCTATATGGGGCACTATTGTGGGGTGATGGCTACTATATGGACAGTAATGTGGGGACTGGCTACTATATTGGGCACTATTGTTGGGTGGTCACAGTATTATCATCCATGTAAATACTGCTCTATATAGTATCGTATGGTCACAGTGTTGTCATCCATGTACATACTGTTCTATATAGTATCGTTTGGTCACAATATTGTCATCCATGTACATACTGCTCTATATAGTATCACATGGTCACACTATTGTCATCCATGTACATACTGCTCTATATAGTATCATATGGTCACAGTATTGTCATCCATGTACATACTGCTCTATATAGTATCACATGGTCACACTATTGTCATCCATGTACATACTGTTCTATATAGTATCGTATGGTCACAGTGTTGTCATCCATGTACATACTGTTCTATATAGTATCACATGGTCACACTATTGTCATCCATGTACATACTGTTCTATATAGTATCATATGGTCACAGTATTGTCATCCATGTACATACTGCTCTATATAGTATCATATGGTCACAGTATTGTCATCCATGTACATACTGCTCTATATAGTATCATATGGTCACAGTATTGTCATCCATGTACATACTGCTCTATATAGTATCATATGGTCACAGTATTGTCATCCATGTACATACTGCTCTATATAGTATCATATGGTCACAGTATTGTCATCCATGTACATACTGCTCTATATAGTATCATATGGTCACAGTATTGTCATCCATGTACATACTGCTCTATATAGTATCACATGGTCACACTATTGTCATCCATGTACATACTGTTCTATATAGTATCATATGGTCACAGTATTGTCATCCATGTACATACTGCTCTATATAGTATCATATGGTCACAGTATTGTCATCCATGTACATACTGCTTTATATAGTATCACATGGTCACACTATTGTCATCCATGTACATACTGTTCTATATAGTATCATATGGTCACAGTATTGTCATCCATGTACATACTGCTCTATATAGTATCATATGGTCACAGTATTGTCATCCATGTACATACTGTTCTATTAGTATGATATAGTCGCAGTATTGTCATCCATGTATATACTGCTCTATTAGTATCATATGGTTGCAGTATTGTCATCCATGTACATACTGCTCTCTTATTCTGTCCTTTACTTCTACAGGGATCGACTCTTTTCCCTATCACACCCAGATTAAGAATAAAGTGTTTACTTCTCCTGGTGACCTCCTCATCCTTTCTTTCCTTTTTTTCCTCCTTCATACGTTTGGGCTGGGAATATTTTTAGTGGTGCATTACATTGCAGAATCCATTGCAGAGTTTGTGTTATGTGACCTGGTCCTAATGAACGCTGCTTGATCAGCATGAACTAATTCTGGAATAATGGCCTCCAGTTTGGATGCTGGCCGTCTAACCAGACATTTGTGCTCTTAATTAAAGAGACGCTTTCCTGGTTAGTGTAGAAGTGAAGAGCCGCGTCTTCTGGTGTGAGCAAAGTCCTGAGCGCTAATGATCTACTAAACGGAGATTTAATTCACCCAATTATGGAGGAGATCATTTAAAGCGCAGTGCTGGGGAGAAGGCAGCTGCTCCTCCGAGGACTCATACATCATTGATGTTCTCATATACTGATGGGAAACTGAAGGATTCAATGGCTTCATAGCTGCTTTATGGCTCTAACAATGAGTGTGAAGTATGCTAAGCTTAACAATGAGGGTGGCGTATGCTGAGAGGGTATAGCTCTAATAATGAGTGTGGCGTATGCTGAGAGGGTATAGCTCTAACAATTATGCTGGCGTATGCTGAGAGCTTATAGCTCTAACAATTATGCTGGCGTATGCTGAGAGGTTATAGCTCTAACAATGAGCCTGGCATATGCTGCGAGGTTATAGCTCTAATAATGAGGCTGGCGTATGCTGCGAGGTTATAGCTCTAACAATGAGTGTGGCGTATGCTGAGAGGTTATAGCTTTAAAGTGACAGTGTCACCCCCTTTGTGCATTTTGACATCTCTATACAGGTGTAAAGGGTAAATTTAGCGTTTTTCATACCTTATTTCATATCATACGTCATGGTGCTTGTTCAAGTAAAAAGTGTCCTTTTATCAACTGCAGATAGTATTAAGCATTAGCATTAAGCATTAGCGCAACTTAGCCACAACAACACTGTTGGCCCCGCCTCCTTGACACCCATTGGTTGGCCGACGTAAAGGGGGTGGGGTCTAGACCTTTCGGCCAGCCTGTTCCAATAGCCAATGAGGGGTGGGGCCAACTGTGGCGTTATGGGCGGGGCTAAGTGACGCTAATGCCACAAGGACACGCCCTCTTAACACAATCTGCAGTTGATAAAAGGACACTTTTTACTTGAACAAGCACCATGACGTATGATATAAAATAAGGTATGAAAACCGCTAAATTTACCCTTTACACCTGTGTAGAGATGTCAGAATGCACAAAGGGGGTGACAGTGTCACTTTAACAATGAGGCTGGCGTATGCTGAGAGGTTATAGCTCTAACAATGAGACTGGCGTATGCTGAGAGGTTATAGCTCTAACAATAAGGCTGGCGTATGCTGAGAGATTATAGCTTTAACAATGAGTGTGGCGTATGCTGAAAGGTTATAGCTTTAACAATTTTTACAAGCTTTGACAATTTCTAGCTGCTTTATATCTCCATCAATGAGTGTGGCATATACTGAAAAGTTACTAGCTGCTTTATGGCTCCAACAATGAGTGTGGCGTATACTGAAGAGTTACTAGCTTCTCTATAGCTCTAACAATGAGTGTAGCATATCCTAAAAGGTTATGGTTCCAACAATGAGTGTGGCGTATGCTGAGAGGTTACTAGCTGCTTTATAGCTCTAACAATGACTGTGGCCTTTACTGAGAGGTTACTAGTCACTTTATAGCTCTAACAATGAGTGTGGCGTATGGTGAGAGGTTACTAGTCACTTTATAGCTCTAACAATGAGTGTGGCATATGCTGAGAGGTTACTAGCTGCTTTATAGCTCTAACAATGAGTGTGGCGTATGCTGAGAGGTTACTAGCTGCTTTATAGCTCTAACAATGAGTGTGGCGTATGCTGAGAGGTTACTAGCTGCTTTTTGGCTCTAACTAAGGGTGTGGCGTATACTTTAGGGTTACTGACTTCTTTACCATCTAACATCTTTGGCACTTTGTTAGTCTTTGCCACTTTGATAGGAATCTGTGAACATAGCAGAACATTGCATAGTAGCCTGCAGATGATTGCCCCTCCTTGCAGAATGGCACCGTTCTCAAGGTTAAGGCCGCAGCTTTAGATGGCGGGTGCAGTTGGTGCATTGCTCTCGCAGCAAATCATTACTGTAATTTAATTAGAGCGTCTCTGATATACAGCTGGCATCACATAATCCCCAAGCGATAGGAAACTGTAGTGTCCTCTCACTCTTTGTGATTGTAGATAGATACACGTAATATGCCGCACCCGTACACACCGTGATGGTACACTATGCTTCCATCTTCCCTTAGACTACAATACTGTGCATTTATAGATGGCCATGTTACCCATACAGTGGATGTTATAAGGTGGTGAATGTTGCAGGCTGGCACCTCAGTCATTGGCTTATGGTGGAATCTCAGATGCGTTCAGTCTTTGTGACATGACGCTGGGTTAATGGTTATTTAGCACAGAAAAATAGTAACACAAGAATATACAGAATGTGATAAAATGACCCAACTTTCCCTAATAAGAAATAATATATGAGCCCTCTGTGTCATTGGAGGGGGCATTGCTGTATCCATATGGAGTGCAGAGTGCTGAAGGTCACCGGGAAGCAGCTGTCTCAGCAGTTTAGACTACAGTAGTATCCTGGCCTGGCTGTCTCAGCAGGATAGACTGCAGTGGTATATCCCATCCAGACCCGGCTGTCTCAGCAGTATAGACTACAGTGGTATCCCATCCTGGCCCAGCTGTCTCAGCAGTATAAACTACAGTGGTATATCCCATCCCGACCTGGCTGTCTCGGCAGTATAGACTACAGTGGTATCCCATCCCGGCCCGGCTGTCTCAGCAGTATAAACTACAGTGGTATCCCGACCTGGCTGTCTCAGCAGTATAGACTGCAGTGGTATCCTAAGCTTATTGCGGCCTGGCTGTCTCAGCAGTATAGACTGCAGTGGTATCCCATCCCGACCCGGCTGTCTCGGCAGTATAGAAAGCTGTGGTATCCTTATCTCATGTCATCCCAGCCCGGCTGTCTCAGCAGTATAGACTGCAGTGGTATCCCGACCCAGCTGTCTCAGCAGTATAGACTGCAGTGGTATCCCATCCCGGCCCGGCTGTCTCAGCAGTATAGACTGCAGTGTCATCCCATCCTGGCTCGGCTGTCTCAGCAGTATAGAGTGCAGTGCTATCCTTACCCCATCCCGGCTGTCTCGGCAGTATAGACTGCAGAGGTATCCTCATCCCATCCCATCCGGCCTGGGTGTCTCTGCAGTATAGACTGCAGTGGTATCCCATCCCAACTCGGCTGTCTCAGCAACATAGATTTTAGTGGTATCCCATCGCGGCTGTCTCAGCAGTATAGACTGCAGTAATATCCCATCCCGGCTGTCTCAGCAGTATAGACTGCAGTAATATCCCATCCCGGCTGTCTCAGCAGTATAGACTGCAGTGGTATCCTCATCCCGGCTGTCTCAGCAGTATAGACTGCAGTAATATCCCATCCCGGCTGTCTCAGCAGTATAGACTGCAGTGGTATCCCATCCCGGCCCGGCTGTCTCAGCAGTATAGAGTGCAGTGCTATCCTTACCCCATCCCGGCTGTCTCGGCAATATAGACTGCAGAGGTATCCTCATCCCATCCCATCCGGCCTGGGTGTCTCTGCAGTATAGACTGCAGTGGTATCCCATCCCAACCCGGCTGTCTCAGCAACATAGATTTCAGTGGTATCCCATCGCGGCTGTCTCAGCAGTATAGACTGCAGTAATATCCCATTCCGGCTGTCTCAGCAGTATAGACTGCAGTGGTTTTTCATCCCGACTGTCTCAGCAGTATAGACTGCAGTGGTATCCCATCCCGGCTGTCTCAGCAGTATAGACTGTTGTAATATCCCATCCCGGCTGTCTCAGCAGTATAGACTGCAGTGGTATCCCATCCCGGCTGTCTCAGCAGTATAGACTGCAGTGGTATCCTCATCCCGGCTGTCTCAGCAGTATAGACTGCAGTGTTATCCCATCTCGGCTGTCTCAGCAGTATATACTGCAGTGGAATCCCATCCCGGCTGTCTCAGCAGTATATACTGCAGTGGTATCCCATCCCGGCTGTCTCAGCAGTATATACTGCAGTGGTATCCCATCCCGGCTGTCTCAGCAGTATAGACTGCAGTGGTATCCCATCCCGGCTGTCTCAGCAGTATAGACTGCAGTGATATCCCATCCCAGCTGTCTCAGCAGTATAGACTGCATGGAATCTTCATCTCATCCCAGCCCAGCTGCCTCTGATGCTTATACAGGAGAATTTCCTGCAGTCGACTCCATTATCCAGTATTGGGACTTATAAAACAACCTAAACACGAGGACACGTTTCTCCGGCTGTCCCCTGTAGAATCCTCAGACCTCGCCGTTATTTGTTTTCACAATTCAAGGACACGAGTTATATTTGCTCGGGTCTGACGTTCACATATCACCATGAAAGGACTTTGTAATAAAGGAAACAATGCCGGGACTTGAAGCTTATCAGAATGTTTTTGCAGTGATTTATTTGACCTTGATTTAGAAAGGAGAAGCGAAGCTTTCATATAAAAAAAAAGTGTAGAGTTCATTCAATCGCATAAAAGTGGTGCTTCATGGTCACCGGCATCTCCTAGCAACCCTCCCGCTTTACGAGGCGCTGCGCGTACAGACTCTCCTTGGCCTAGGTAGATTTACCTGCGCGTCACATCATCTGCTTCACCAGCTTCTATAGTTGTCATTAATCGTTCAGTATTTGTTAAGACCCTTCATGCTGAGAGATCTGGGAGCTGACCCCGGAGTAAGCCTGACGGTCTGTGTCAGTGAGGGCTGCTCTCTAGAGCAGGTTCACACAGGGCAATTGTCTGCCGGTATCGGAGCCTCCCATGTAGCCCTAGAAAGAAAGTGACTTGTGCTCTATAATAAAGCTGCAGGATCATGGGGTGTGAAAAAGCAATGTCACATGTGAGATGTCAGTGAGATACTGAGCAGGTTCGCTGCAAATCGAATGCATAAAGAGGACATCTTGGGTATATGATGTGA